>NC_136018.1:19299632-19512132 GCF_048128805.1 Centroberyx gerrardi | reverse complement strand
TTTCTTTCTTTCTGCTTTGTTTATCTCCCTAAAGGAATACGTTCTTTTTTCCTCCCACCTCTTCCTTGTTAGTCTGACTTTCAGCTGGTAGCATGGGAGTCGATGCCTGAATTGGAACGTTGTATTGACTTGCCCTCCGGGTTTCGTTTGAAACCCCAAGTGTGACTCCAAGTCTAATTCCTTAAACAAGTTCATGATGGTTATTAGCACATTCTCAAATAGCCTAACAAATTGTCTCAGAGTAATTTAAAGCATTTTGTTCTAACCTAAAGCAACTGCAAGGTAATACCACATCATTTCACACATTTTCCTTATTTATTTGGACACTCTAGTCTTTGCTGATGATTTCAGCAAAGAGTTCATTGTAAAATTTGCTTTAACGCTAGAAGTTCTGCCTGACTTTAGTTTGGAAAAACATTGAACTCTGATAGCTTCAGCGATACGCAGTGAAAGTTCTCCAGGTCCTTTTCCACTGCTGTTCATCCTCCATAGGTGTCATGAAAACCTTGAAGGATGATCTGATCTCAGAACAGTGGATTTTAACCCGCACGGCGCACTGTAAAATCCGGTTTAAAACTACATGTGTGTGTGTGTTTAAATGGATAGATTACAGGCTATGTAAAGATGGGGGGCAAAGCCTGAATGGCAAGACCACACACTGTCATGGGAAGACAGTGGTGGAGCTCTGTCTGTGTGTGTGTGTGTGTGTGTGTGTGTGTGAGAGAGATAGAGTCCATACTTATGGGTATGTCTGGGCATGTGTGTGCAAATGCAACCGTGCATGTCTGTGATTTGTCACTGCTAATTTGGAGCAGGATGCGTTGTGTTTGCGCAGCTTACTGGAATATCTTGATGCCGATTTCTCCGGAGACGGTGACATCACTGAACGTTCGAAGCCTCGCTGTGAGCAGATTAGGCGAAAGCGAACGCGCCGCCTCATCCTAACCGCTCCAGACAAGACACAAAGGTGTTTTGACTTCCCTAAACGGCTTCGCGGCGCTGGTAATAATCACTGGTGCTTTCTAAACGGCCGTGTCGGCGGGGGGAAACGGAGCGGGCTGACCGCAGCGCCGTCGCCCCGAACGTTTCCCCTCCCACACGTCTGAAACGCCGAGGGTGTCCCGTGACTCCTGACGTCGTCTGCGCTTAACCTCTTCCTTCTGATTTTCCATGAAATGCCCAATTTGGCTTCCCTAATGGCAGGAGCCGGCCCTTTCTCTGTACTTTCTGGCTTTTCTGTTCGCATGCGACTCCGTTCCCTCTCTAATTTTCTCTCCCGTCTTCTGTGTTTTAAATGGTGATCCTCCGAGATCCTCGTGTTGTTTTTTTTATTTAGTCGCCGTCTTTGGTGCTCGGCGCTCATTGCTGTGGTGTTTCTGCACCGTACTTCCCACAGATCACCTGTCAATCAAACAGTGTGTCCAGTACTGTGACAGTACTGTGACTTTTTCCCTGGATTTTCTGTTGATGAAGTTTGAGTTTGTGTAGGTGGCGGATGTTGCGGATTATTACTTTAAAATTTTGCCTCTGATTTTCCCTGAAATGTCTCTTCTTGTGTATTCCCATCTCCCATCACCCATCTCCACTTTTCTTTCCTCTCTTCTCCTCTCCTCCTCTCTTCTCCTCTCTTCTCTTCTCTTCTCTTCCCTCCTCTTCTCTTCTCTCCTCTCCTCCTCACCTCTCCTCCCTTCTCTTCTCTTCTCTTCTCCTCTCCTCTCCTCTCCACTCCTCTTTTCCTCTCCTCTCCTCCTCTCCTCTCCTCTGCCCTCACCGCCACAATGGAAAAACCAGTCACAGTAATTAATAATTATGAGCCGTGGCAGGCGATAAAAAGAAGCGTGGGGGGGGGGGGGGTAGGGGGGAGAAAGAAGAAACAGGTTTCTCTCTGCCGTCCCTTCGGAGATGTAAAGCGTGTAAACTTGGCAGGGCCAAATTTGTTGATTGCGGGCTACTGATGTGACCCATCTGGGGTTGAAACGTTGCATTAGGCCTTCGCACGCTATTCCCCGCCACTCCCTCCGCTCAACGGCTCACCCCCCTTCTGTCACATGAGGAACAGTTGGAGTACTGTTGTTGGGCGAGGAGGATGTGGGTATTTGGTGTGTGTGTGTGTGTTTATTTTGTGTGTGTGTGTGTGTGTGTGTGTAGTGAGAGACTGCCCTCTGACTGGATGGTTCGATCCCAGCAACGACTAAATAAAATGTAAATCTGCGAGCTGCTTGCATCATGCCTCCATGTGAATCGGGGTGTGTCCGTATGCATGCCGAACTGGAAGTGGATCAGGACTTGATGTGTGACAATCCCTCCAAACTGCATCAGTGCTCTCTCTCTCTCTCTCTCTCTCTCTCTCTCTCTGTGTCTCTCTCTCTCTCTTTCTCTTCCTCGCTCTCTTTTGCAGTGAGAAGGGCCATAAAGAGTTTTGTGTTTCATGCTTTCATGTCCAGAGGCAGCTTCCCATTCCCACTGGACTAGATCAGATCTGAATAGTGAGGCGATGGATGTCAGACCGGAGCTTCTAACTTGTTGAGTCATTGCTAGGGTTCGATGGATATGGGGTTTCTGAAGCCTGATACAGATATTTTGCACAAATATTCAATATCTTTAAATTTGGCCATTTTCATGTCAGAAAATGATTTTAAAAATTAGACGTATTCAGTGTTTTCCCCAGAGTTTTATTCTTATCAGGGTGGAAAAGCCTCTGAAACAGCATTTAGACCATCATGAGACACTAAAACTCTTCATTGACACCGAGAATAATCATGGTTATTTGTGTGGAATTAGATTAAAATGTCACATTAGAATCAATTATCCTTGTTTTTTTTTCAGCAAACCAATATATCAGTCTAGTGCTTGTGATCGTCAAGTCTCTTCAGGTAAGAATGAGGGAAAGTCGCTCCCAGCAGACCCAGATTGACCCCAAGGGATTTCACAGCTCACTGCTGAAACACAATTAAGGCAGAAGTGATGAGTAAAGGAACAGAGAACAAGCCACAACAGAGAGAGAGAGAGAGAAACGCCTCGCCTTGCGTGAGCCGCTCACAGCAACACCGCGGAGCATTTCGAGCCGCTAATACTTTCCCAAATCGGCGATATTCCCGCTCATCCTGAAGCCATCGCGGAGGAATTCCTGCGGTCGCGCTCGTAAATCAGGCTCCGGCTGCAGGCTGAGCGCGCTGCAGGACTCGTGACGTACCGTACGGATCCAAAGACCTGCTTCGGAAACACATGTTCTTCCACTTTGACCTCAGACATGTTTGGTTTGAGGCGTCGCAAATGCAATCTATCTATTATTTATAGATTTCTATTAGCGAGAGAGGAGGGGTCATATTGGGTGATTGATGGGAAGACTCAGGCCGAGCCAAATATCAACGGGTAAACCAAACCATAATGCCCAAGTTGATTTTGGAGCTCACGATGGCCAAAGCAGCGACTTCATCTCTGAGTCCGGGTGCCAAACCACGAGACCTCAGCGCATTTTCAATTGAGACGTCTCTTCCAGAGCATTTTGTCTTATAAATGCCGCCATCTTGCTTACCGCACCATAGTTAGATTAGATTACATGGAACTTTGATGATTCTTCTGGAGAAATTCGGTCATCGCAGCAGCAGAGAATAGGATATAGATAAGAATAAGACATAAGTACAGATAAGTACATCATTACAGCAAGCGAGCATATTGAGAATAATAATGATTTCACAATAAATAAAGATACAGCATCTTTAATGGCAGATGTATCAGTAGCTATTCACATTATCAGGTGTACAGGTGGAAGAACACACATAAAGAAATGTGCATTATCAGATTTGCAGATGGAAGCATATGCAGAAATAAGTGCAGAGTGTGCAGATGTGCACTGTCAGCTATCACCTTGTAAAAGTCTACAGATGGTAATGAGTGTGGGTGTGCACATTTGCTTTGATCGCAGTTACACATGGAAGTAGCAAATGCACAGAAGTTGCTGCATATTGTTGCTGTTGCGTAAAAACCTTGTATCTGCAATGTTGTTTTTAGCTTTATGACAAATATCTACTTGGTTTTGAAGTGTTTCGTAAGTCCAAAAGTGAAAACATAAAAATCACCAAAACTGGAGTTAGGAGGTTTTCACACTCCACCAGCGATATGTAGCTGTTAACCCTGCGATACGGGCACCGGTCCAGCTGTGTTGCCCACAGGTCGCAGCTGTACGCCTGCCACCAAAGAGCCGGAATGGAAGTTTATTTGCCGCTGAGCCCAAACGGTGGTTTAGTCGCTCAGGGTGGTATGTGAAGTTCATTAGTGCGGAGGCGATAATTGCTACTGGGTTGTTTGAGGAGCGTGCCGCGCATTAGGTGCTGAAATGCCGCGTGCAGCATTCATAATAGTTTCTCCTCTTCTCTTTAGTCTTCCCCTCTTCCTTTCAGGGAAAGTACTTGGTTTTGACCGTATGGAGGGACTTTCTGAACCTTGAACTTTGAAAATTCAATGACTCTCGGTTGTTAAACAGACTATTATCCAAATACAGAACTTTTAAAAGTCAGGAATCCTTATGCACCGACTTTGATGGCTGCATGAATGAGTTTCTATTTGATTACATTTCTATCTCCAGCTTGAAAACAAATATCAGATGCATATGATCTCACAGTGCATTTCATCCAGGATTTTGAAAGAGGCTGCCTTTAGAAGTCACATAAATCACAACAAATCAAATTATAGCATTACTGGATGTTACATACAAATTACATAAATCAAATTAGCCTGCAATATTTGCGCTGATTTTTTTTCCACATTTATCCCTCGCCTCAGTCTTACAATAATATGCTCTTCTCCATTGGCAGATTACCACAAAGCACAAAAACATGAAGGCACCAATTTATCATTTAAATATATGTTGGTTTTTTTTATACTAAATAATGCTTTTCCATTGGGAAAATTGAGCTGCATTTTGGACCGAACCTCTGATATGATGGGATATGATGCAGTTTGATTAAATAGTTTTTGTAGAATTGATCAATACTACACTGGTTGTCTATGGGAAGCCCTTAACCTGAATTGATTCTAATGCAACATTTTGATAGTTCAAATCCAGTCTGGGACCCTGATTGCATGTCATCCCCCCCTGCCAATAACATCACATAAAGCCAAAAATGTCAAACAATTGTTTAAAAAAAGTACATGTATTATTATTATTATTATGGGTTTCAATGGAGAGTTTTAGAGACTTTTCCACCCTGCCAAGAATAAAAATTCTAGGGGAAATACTGAATAGTTGGCATGAAAAACATAATGAATACTGGCATAAAATATCAGTATCGGCCTTCAAAAACCGATTTCGGTGGAACTATATGTTGGACCATATCCAGAGACTGAAAAAATCCAGAGACTGTAGGTTCCAGCCTGTGAAAGATATAGTTCAGTGTTTTAGGAAGCCCCACAGCCGGCTGTAGTGTGTCTGAACACAGTGATTCAGGGACAGGGAAGCTTTTGGGTCAGCGGATGGAGAGTCCCGAATCTGTCTGCTGACCCTGCTGTGCCCTACTGTACCCTGCTTAGCTGTCCAAAACAATCCTTCTTTCTCCCTGACACACATACACACACACACACACACACACACACACACACACACACACACACACACACAGGCTTCCGTGAGAAGCAGAGTTTCATTTTAGCTGACGGGGAGATCAAACCGCATGGTAATGAGATCATCACCAGGCTTAGACACACACTCACACACAGACAAATGCTTTGTCACACACACACATACACGCACACACAGAAAACAAATTAAAGCAAACAAATACACACACAAACCTACATTGACATACCGATTAATTCAAATACATGGCAGAAATATAAACACACAAAACCACATACACACCAAGACATGTTTCTATTGCTATACTTGTAAGGACCTCCATTGACTTAACTTAACAATAAACCTAAATCCTAATACTAAACTAACTTAAACTAAACTAAACTCTGTCCAGTGCGCATGCTAACGCTTTAGCATATAGTATGTTAAGTAGGCTAATAGTTTGTGACTAGCATTATCCTAAAAGCCAGAAAATGAGAACTTGTAACTCTACTAATGACTTATATTGAGTTTATAAGATTTTGTTTTCAGAAGTTATGAATCTACAGGTCATAGAATAAAAACCAATACCAATTTTGGATTACTAAAAGGTCTGTCTTCATACTTTGGATAATGCTAACTGCCTACGGTTACTTAGCATGCTGTATGCTAATGTGTTAGCATGCGCACCGGACAGGACTATCTACTAGAGACACAGAGATGATTTTGGTGCCAATCCTCTCATCAGATATTGGATAAGGTGACTAATGGACTAAACTCCCAAAAAGTTGGTGTGATCCTTTAAACCTAGCCCTAATCCTAATATTAACCCTAAACCCAAGTCCTAACTCTATACTAGCCACTTAGAATTGAGGACCGGCAGCATGTCCTCACTTTGGAGGATTTCCCTCATCTTTCTATCCTTGTGAGGACATTCGGTCCTCATATCACACATATACACACCCACTCCCAGCTCCCCTATGCATTGTATTCATGGTTTGATTATTCCCTGGTGAAGGAATAAAAGAGAGCGTGTTCTACAGTCAGCTTTGCCTGTACAGCGAGAACAGTCTTCCTATTTAGAATGACAGCCTGTTTGGCGAGGGCAGACGAGTCGGTGTTTGTTTACACTCTGGAAATCTGTTCAGTTGGTTGGGAATTAAACGCAACACACACACATACATATATACACTCGTAGCATCACGCTAACACCAGATGCCAGCGAGCCGAGTGGTGACTGAGTGGCGTCTGCAGTAAAGCCCCACCATGCGTGACTCTCCTGACTTCTCCTCTTTTAGCAGGCTTGCGTGATCCCACCATCGCTCCCCCATCAAGCCCTCCCTCCCCATACCATCCACACACACTAACACACACACACACATATACACATATCGCCCGGCGGGAGAGCGCACAGGGGGTATGTGTCCTCCCTCCCTGTGCCAAATGAAGTGATCGCAGCAGGCTGTAGGAAACACTGTTAGTATAAACAGGGCTGGATTAGAGTGTTGTGATGACATGTGAGAGGCACAGATGGGAGAATGTCAAGTGGACAGTCACGATATGCCCAGACCTGAGAAAGGCTCTTTCACCGTACCCCCCGGTCGCCTCACTTATTTTTGCCTATCCTGCCAGAAATCATACGTTCTTTGACTCCGATATTCACTAAATTTCCACCAAATTTGGAAGCTGTTTCTATAAGCGTCCTGTGTTCGCCTGCTGCCCAGCTCAATACCCTGCAACACGGGGATGAGGTGTTAATAGAGAGATAATCAGATTGCTGTTGGGTTAGCGTGGCGCTTAATGAATTAGCTCTGTCAGAGGCCACATTGTTGTGTAACATTGTTGGTGGGAAAGGGAGACAGATGCCGCATGAGTCACTGGTGCTAGAGTGAAGTTGACAGGTGAATGCTAAATGAAATCAAATCATGATGTGAGATCAGGTAACCATTAGGCCTTACATCATACACAAAATCCATCCTCACAAGCCATTTAATGTAGTACTTAGTCTTAAAATCTTATTTTTCTTAAAACAAGTGAAACTTATTAGTCTCTCACTTTATCTCACCACAGTTATCTCACCACACTGACTGATGGGATATAGCACTAAGTTACAACTTGGCCCCTAGATTACACTACTTTGCTCTGTATTACCTGCTTTACAGATTGGTCCTGGACACACACACACACACACACACACACACACACACACAGTGGACACATAATACCTGTGATAGTGCCCACTGCCTGACAAGTTAATAGCTTTCATGCATAAAGCATGATCTGCATCGAGGCTATCGCTTGATCACTTGATCCCCCTCAACCCTGGATACATTAACCACCTCACACCCATTTAATTACACTTGCTGGGGCCTTTGTGTGTGTGTGTATGTGTGTTATGTGTTGACATGGACTCTGAGAGAAATATATTATAGGCAGTTAGCATTTTAGCTTTGCTTGTTGAAGCAACTGTCACTATTGTACCTGTTGGTGGAAAGTTGTCGGGTTTTAGTAGTGACAAGGGTGAAAGTAATGAATTACAATCTTGTTACTATAATTGTGTCAGTAGCCTAATGCTGAAGTCTTTGCTGAAGTATATTTTGACTGAACAAACCTGGAATGTTCAAATTTGTCCATGATTGTAGCTTAGCCTACCCAAAAAGCTACAGCATTATCATTTTTATATTTTCTTGGTTGTTGTCTTGCTAGTTGAATAGCCTTGCTAGCTTGTTGGATAGCTAATGGGACAATGATGTAATAATGTTATTAAATAATTTGGACATGTGGCTGCAGGCATTTTTGTAACAGATCACTAAGTTACTATAATCATATCACATAATAATTTGATGATACATTATTTACTTTATGCAATTTTTTTTCAATGAAAAGAAACTAGTTTGAACTCTGTCCTTTTCTCCTTTTTACCTGGCATGGGAAAGAGTAAAATCTCAGCAAAGTAACAGTGCTTCTACTTGAGTAAGATATTATACTCTTTCCACCCCTGCTTAGCGGTTAGCATTTGTTTAGCATTCCATGCTACAGCAGGATTAGCATAGCTTCCCTCATCCTCTTGTATAGACTATAACTAAGTATAAGTTTTACTCTGAGTAAATTTTAAGTGAGCTACTTTTTACTTTCACATAAGTAGATTTTTACACAATTAATTTTACTTCTCCCTGAGTAAAAGTTCAGCAAATTACAGCAAATTAACAGTACTTATACTTGAGTGGCAAACGTGTGCTATACCAATGCTTAGCGGTTAGCATTTGTTTAGCATTGCGTGCTACGGCAGCATTAGCGTAGTTTCCCTCCCATCTGGATTCAGCCTGAGGGACCATCTGCCCATTATTATTTGCCTCAATGAGCCGAAACGGCCCCGTAATCTTTTTAACAGATTACTCCCTTGTTATAGAGAGGCTGTATGAGTGAAAAAAAAATGCTAAGGGGATTGCTGGTGAAACCAATGTTGTATTTTCACAAAAGGTGTGGTTCTTCTCCAGAAACCTGTTGAATGTGCTGTTTGGTGACCAGAAAACAAGTGATGATTGCTTTTGACTGGGGGGGGAGGAGAGCATGGGAGGGATACACCAAGGCTTGTTGTACTTTTCTGGCCCTGTTATTTTGAATAATGTGAGTGACACTAGTTGGCACGCAGACACGGCCAGGACCAGCCTGTGTCGTTTTCTAAAGTGGAGGTGCATGTGGTCGCACTGTAGACGACTGTACCCTCCTTCTCTCTCTCCGCTCTGTCTCTCTCTCTCTCTCTCTCTCTCTCTCTCTCTCTCTCTCTCTCTCTCTCTCTTCTCCCCTCTCGTGCAGGAATGCAGCTAGACTAAAATACAGGGCTAGAAAACTAATAATTATTCCCAGAGTTGTTTGACTTGTCTCAAGCATTTCCTTTTTCAGTATGAATAAGCAGGAGAGTTGAAGGAACTGGTGCTTCTTGTAATGAAAAGCTCGGCCGCAGTTTTAAATAGCGCAGGACGACTGAGTGAAACGAGTGAGATGGATAATATACAGTGTTTTTATAAAAAAGGAATGATGCCTTCTTTATGGTTGTTTATTCTATACGTTGCGAGCCAGAGGCCCTGCGCTCTGCAGTACATTTGTTCGACTCTAGATTTTGATGAAGTGAATTTACTTTATGGGTCCTTGGCCCAAGACCAAGACTCGTGCGGAGCCAAAAAATCATTCATCCCCTTTCACTCTATCACTTTCTCTCTCTCTCTCTCTCCTTATCTGTCTTTCTCCCTGCGCTTTCAATCTTTTATAAATAATTTAAAACATTAAAATCCACCACTTGTGGCACATCTGTTTCCCAGGTTTCTGTTTGTTTATGAAGCACGAGGGGTTTTCATTTCGAATTTCTCTCTAAATAAACTCAAAGTCAGTGACAAGGGGTTTACAGCTTTTTGAATATGGCAACATATGGGAGTGTGTTGCACATAAACTGTACACCACAAAGTTTAAGGGCACGTACATTAAGTTCAAGCCCTTTTGAAACAATTACAACAGTCCTGAATTATATTTCAGACCGGCTGTGAAAAGAGAGATTATGTGCGGACAGAAATAGCGTACTGGCGCTTTATTGTGGCCAGGTGGGGTTGCTGAACGTAGCTTTTATTAACCGCCGACTCCACCACCTCTCCCATCAAAACAAGAATCCAAGGATAAGCTATTTATAGAGTAACCACACACACGCAAACACACGCATACATACAGACACACACACACACACACATCACAAGTGTGTTAATAGGAGCGGATGCCTCAGACAATAATGCAGCGTTCGGTGTGTGAGGTCTCTCTTTCAGATGCGAATGTTGCTGTTAAAAGCAACTAGTTGGCCTCTATCTCTAAAATAGATTTTACCATCATTACACACACACACACACACACACACACACAGATACACAGAATAACTCAAACTCCACACCCAATAACTGTGATGGGAGCAAAATAGATATGCATGCTCCAATATTCCAGTCTTTTATTATGCTTGTAAGGACTAGAATGTTCTTACTATTTTACATTTTTCAGTTGTCTGACCACAAAAAGATCACTTGCTATGCACCAGTTATCTAAAAGGAAGTGTGTTTTTGCTGCGGAGTGGGGTAGGAGCTGTACCCTTCGCAGGGGGTGTAGTTACATAAATGGAGTCCCAGCCCTTCCCGGTCTAGTCTGGGACAGTCTCCGTCTGCAGAGCCGAACTTTATCGCCACAGTCTCGGTGTCTGGACAGTGAGGTGCCCCGCATGGAAATGAATTATGTCACTGTTTGAGCGAGCCTATCACAGGAAGTTTGACAAATATAGAAGCAGAGGAGACGAGTTGGGGAATAGTGGCGAATCGGCCTCCGCCTAACAATGGAGTTTCCCCTCGACTCCTAGAGAATACGCTCCCAAAGTGTGTGTGTGTGTATGTGAAAGTGCGTACACGTGTCCTCGTTTCGCCTCCGGGTGGGATACTAGCTGGAATATACAGTATGTGTGACTCATGAAATCGTTTCGTGTCCTGAGTTCACCCCTGCTGACCGGACGGAGAGCCAGGCTCGATATTTGGCCGGCAGATCGCGTCGGATCCCTGGCAACAGCGGGACAACTGGAGCGTCTTGTTGTCCTCAATTAGAAATACACTGGTGTATTCATTTGGGTTCAGTCAAAAAAGAAAAAAGGGCCTTTCCTGCGTAACTGGCTCGTCTCACGCAACGCAACTGTCACCGCCTGAGTTCACAGTGTGTGTGTGTGTGTGTGTGTAGAAAGTGCAGCATCTCACGCTAAAGCTTCTTCTCCTTAGGCCTCTATCCATTTGCATTCTGTTAGTTTTCTTAATTGTCTGTGTAACATTGGCCTTGTGTTGTGGTTGCTTTTCCCACGGCTTGACAAGCAAAATTTAGATGTCGTTTTAGCAGGATCCTTTAGCAGGATCTGCCTATTTGCCACTGTTGTCATTTTCCCCTGGGATTTTGACTCATTTTATGAGCTTGTTGAACAAGTTAGACCTGCCACAAAAAATGACAGCGGGGTTTATCAGAAAACCAATTTTGCTAAGAGAAACACAGAATGCTCACATAAAACGTTTGCACCGCAGTAAGGCATTTTTTGTCTATTTATAGAGCCAATTAGATGACTTTCATATTATCATTGCTATTATGGTCTTACACTCTTAGCTCTATGGCGCCAGTTTTATGATGCCCTCTGTAGTGAAGCCACATACAGTAGCGCTGAACATGTTGTACAGAAGTTGCAGTACAAGTCAGTTTTGCCCAAGGGCTTGAATGTGGAGACGCATTACTTCTGTACAACATGGTGACTGGTGCGTCCGCCTGCCAAGCAAAACAGAGAAGTGGAAACAATTGAGTTTACATCCCGACCTCCATTCTGTGTGATCCCATTTGCTTTGTCATAATATCACTTCCCCTTTGCCTCGGTATCTAGGCGTACAACCGAAACCTTTGTTTAGATTCTATTCAGAGAGGAATCAGTTTCTTTTTTTTTTCTCCTTCCTCAGAGATAGGCTTCCCCTAGCAGCGCCGCATGCACACGCCGTCCGTGAAATCACTCACTCACGTTATAATCTCCACTGAAAGATCAATTTTCCTGATCTCTCCCCAGCCCCCCCTCCAAGAAAACTACTTTTTTTGTAGCTGTTTTGTTAGCAGACAAAGGGAATTTGCTCTAAATCCTGGCAGGCCATCTCCTCAAATGTAATCTTATATGTCACAGTGGAAACAAAACATTCTCCTCATTGTTCCAAAACAATATCGGACAGATTATAGACCTCAATCCAACCTTAATATTGGGCCCGGGATGATTGAAGATCGTAACATTAGAGTATAATGCATTTATATCCAACCAGTTACAAGAACCGCCGGCAGAATTAAACAAGTGGAAAAAAATCTGCTCCTGTTTCTCCTCAGAAAATCATGAAAATGCCAAAAACTCTGTCTGAGCGAGACATTTTTTGTGTTTTTTTCTTCTCCTAGTCTGCCATCCTTCCATTTCAAGCCACATTGCCAAAACAAGAAAAAAAAAGTAGAAAGAGTAAGGGTTGGATTTGGATGGGGCGAGATCCGGACATTTGATCTGTGGCATAATGAAGTATTAGCTTCCATTACACTGCAGGCTTAACCTTTTTGCGGAGCGCCATTGAGCGCTTGCCAGCAGTCATCAATATTTAACAGCTGTTGCTATTATGAAATTCTTTATGGGCTAATGTGGCTCGCCGGCTTGCACGCAAGGCCTTGGCCGGCTGCCAGCACCCTGTCAGGAGGAAGGGGGGGGAGATTGACAGACGGCTCGCTCGCGTGACAACCAGCCCTTGATCGGCCAGCTCCTCTCTCTCTCTCTCTCTCTCTCTCTCTCTCTCGCTCTCACTCTGCAGGCACAGGAAATCCACAGCAGAGAGAGCAACACCAACAGAGAGAGAGAGGGGAAGAGGGTTGAGGGAAGGGGGCGGGAATAGGCAAAGGAGGTGGCTGTAAGCCAACCCGACCTCAACACACACACACATTCACACACACACACACACACACACACACAGTTTTCTCTACTCACGCAAGGCTTGTTGGAGGGGAGGGACTGCAGCGCTGCACAGTGTTTGCATGTTCAGGTCCGGAGCTTCTCTTTTACAAGCCGAACGCACAGCAGAGGCTCGGCTGCCAAAAGATGGCACCCGCGCTGCTGGAGTCAGACAGACAGTGAGAGAGCCTGGACACACACACATTACCTGTTGCTGTAGAGTTTCATTTTCTCGGTTGAGTCAGAAAGCTGATATTTTCTCATTTCTGAAACTGACGGTTGTTTACGGTTTGGACAAAATGATTCACACATCGATTCAAACTGAATGAGTGAATTACTACAAGTGACTTTGAATTATCTGAATTAGAAACAAATGCAACCCAGCTACAAATACTCACAAACTGATTGCAATAGCCACCTGTTGGAGTTTACCACATATGAAGCCCTACCTGCTCCTCACTGTACATCGCATCACATAAATGCCCACATTGTATCTTTTGCACAAGGAGCATTTTCATGTCTGCCATTCAGTCCAGAAAGAGTACTCCTCTTGTGCTCATGGTTTACAGCAAGCTGGCGCCGCACGTCACAGGCGTGCAACACTCTCCAACATAATGTCAAGCTCTGCCATCTTTGAATCTTTCCTAACCTACACGATCGCATTGAATTATTAATTCCTGCGTTTTTCGTCATTTTGTGAGACATTTGCTCGTGTTTTAACTCCATTATCCCCAGAAGAAGAGCATGTCAGGGAGATTGTGGATGAATTGAGCACTTGATCTAATGGCATTCTTTCTCTCTCTCTCTCTCTCTCTCTCCCTTTCACTGCCAGTGTCTCTCTCTCTTCCCCCCTTCGCCAATATCTCTTAATATCTGCCCGTTTCTTTCTCTCGCCGTTTTTTCTCTCTATCTCTATCTTTTCTGTCTCTTTCAGCTTCGTCACTGTTGTTGGGAGTGCGGGAGGATGTGGTTTTAGAGAGGGGATTTTGAAAACACACACACACACGCACACACACACACAGGCTGTACTCTGCACACCGCGGCGCGTGGCCAAACTCACCTCACCCCCTAGAGGCTGCAGAGATTAATGTCTGATTGATCAGGCAAACATTTCTTACACGCTCACACACACACACACACACACACACTCCACTCTCCTCATTTCTCCCTGTTTACCCACTCACAACTAAAAAGCCTAAATTCATGTTTGTTGGTTATGTTAGTTGGTTAGGAGTTAAGCAGAGACTGAGTGAACTCTGTATATGTGTGTGTGTGTGTGTGTGTGTGTGTGTGTGTGTGTTCATATTTGCGGCAGGGTATGCATGTGTGTTTTGTAAGGCAGGAAAGCTTCTCTAACTTAAGCGGTAGAATCAATTCTTCCGATGCACAGGAATCTGAAACAATCACTAACAACTGTGAGGCTTCTCACATTTCACATCCAGTCTCTCTAGATCTCGCTTCCCCTCACGACGTCAAACTGGACTGACTTTATTAGAGGCCCCACAGTGGCTCATTGACTGTGTTAAAACAGCTTTGATCAGGCCAGTGACCCTCTAATAGTGGGTAAAGTATGCGTTCCTTGCAGGTAGAAATTCTGCCTCTGCTGTTGAATCAAGGCTTTTGGAGTCCCAGCAAACATTTTGACGTTGAATAGATGTTGATATGCCGGTTGAGTAAATTTAGTTGAGTGAAGTCCTGCATTGTTTTGTGAAATTAGGACCTAAATATCTGTTGAATATGAATTTTATCATGCCATAATTGAAAATGTGAAAATTGTGCACTTGTTTGGGTTGACATTGCATGTCGCTGTCCGTCAAATGCGTGCTGGGAAATTACAATGATCCCTTATTGATCCCATTTAACTCCACTTCCATCATGAAGATGAAGCGGGTTAAAGAGGGCTTTCTCAGCCGTGAGACAATTGAGACACAGATTGTGCAGAAAGGGGGCAGAGGGGGGCACAGCTTCATATTTGGAAGGTGGTCCTGATATTCTGTACACTCAGTGGAAGTGGAAAGACGGGCCCCGGCTGACTGGATTAGCTAGACACTTCGAGCCCCACCCTTTGGCAGCATCCACATCCCGCTACTTGTCACTTTTTACTTAACACCCTGTCCTCACACAGAGCACATAAACGCCTCGCCATTACCTACTCTGTTTTCCTTTTTGCGAGCGCGCGAGCGAGAGAAAATAGAGGCAAAGAAAAGCAAAGCTAAAGACGTGAGCGGCGACGAATAAAAGGCCGTATTGTTGGCAGAGGAAGCGCTGGTCCCCGATAATTAATCATCCCGCGTGTTTGTCTTTCCTGACGCCGCATCCTCTCCAAAAAGCTGCCGTAAGAGAGAAAACAAAAATACGCGGGGCGTTGAAGGAGGGAAATAAAGAGGCTTATTAGATTCGTTCCCCCCTCTGCAATGCTTTCCACTGGTCGGATGATATTGCGGTGATTGAGGAGAATGGTTTGGCGCGCGTGTCCGTCTGTGTGTGTTTGTTTGTGTGCGTTTGCGCCCCGAGGAGGTGATGACAAAATACTTAACGTTATTACTGGCGTTTATGAGTTTGCCTCCGTCTCAATTAAGTCGTCAGCGTTTAGCCCAATTTTCACCAGTAGAAACTCACACTGAGGCCCTTTATTTCCACTTTGTTTGAATAGAGCCACCGTTGGATCCGGGGGGAATAAACTATTATAAAGTTAATCCAGACGAAAAGCACGGGTAGAAAAAAAGATAGGATGGATACATTAGGTTTGCGTGCCTCGGATGGGGAATTAAGCGAAGGGAAACTCTGGAGCATCACGAAATCGGCTGCCGATCGCCTGCGATGTCGGAACAAGGGAGGCGTGGAGAGAGAGGAGGAGGAGGAGGAGGAGGAGGAGGAGGAGGGGAGGAAGGAGGAGGAGGGAGAGAAAGGGATGAGGGTTGATGGGGGGAGGAGGGGAGAAGAGGATGGTTGAAGGTTAGAGGAGAGGGGGGGAGGAGAAGCATCGTAAGATAGACGGATACATACATGCATACTTAGATCCTTCATCGTAATGAGGCTGCGATGTGTGTGATGTGTGTGTGTGTGCGTGCGTGTGTGTGTTGCGTGACTAATCTGCCCCGGCTACAATGAGTGACGGGGCGAAGGGCTGATCTCTTGGAGTGAGCCACATGCCCCCTGACAGCACACCCGGGGACAGAAACACGCAAACATGCCTGCCAACACGCAACGCACACGTCACACAGGCGAGCCCGCTGCACATGCAAGGGCTCTGCACGCCACAGCCATGTGGGCTAATTGCATGTACAAACACTCTTGGATAACAGTAGGTGAGCCGTACTGTAAGTGAGGGAAAAAAAACATACAGCACAACATACGCTAGTAATAATGTACTGTATTGATATCTATACGACAGTGATTCTCAATCTTTTTCATATCAAGGACCCCTAATTTAGTCCACATTAGGGCCACAGACCCCCAGTTGATGAGATTTTGTCTCTTGGACCCAAGTCTGAGAATATTTTTATTGTTAGATATGATTTTGTCCAGAATTCCATGACAATACATGTCTGTATTGTAGGCAGAGAGATAACAGTGAAACTATGATCAAAACAGTCATTCTTCTACATTCTCTAATTGTGTTAACTTCTTGTAAATGAAATAATGATGAAGTTAAAAAATTCATCAATTTGCTGGGGACCCCCTGGAACCCTCTCAAGGACCCCTGGTGGTCCCCGGACCCCACGTTGAGAACCACTGCTATAAGACAGGAGTTTTCAAATGTTTTCGTGTGACTGACCCCCCAAATAGGTGCACACTAAACCACAGATCCCCATTTGTATCCCCATATAGGAGAACTTTTGCTGTTGATTTTGTATTGAATTGTCTGCATGGGGAGATAACAGCAGTGAGAGTGTATGATCTTTCTCATGCAACTCAACAATCAGCCAAAATCCGACGTCAACGCTCGATCATGTGGCTGCTGTCGTGCGAGAGGAATCCCGTAAAGACCAGAAATCCCACACTGTTTTCTCTTCTTAGACGGGCCCACCGCGCGGGCTAATACCTGGCATTAGGTAGAGACGCTCGCCTGACACGGTTAATGTGTCCGCCACATGTCCGAGTGCGGGTCCAGCTCTCTCTCTCTACTGCGATACCGCCGAACATACTTGGGAAAACAGATTATTACCCGGTCAACTTTTTCCATGTCGACGCTGCTCTTAGTTTACGCTCTGTATCTTCTAATATATTCATTTTATGTTGATGATCATGGGAGCATAGGACAGGATTTAGCAACAATATATTTAAGAAATATTTTTTTAAGTATATGACCTATGCAAGGTGTTGATTTTTACTTTCCAGACACTAAAATGAGCGCATATCCCTTGTATGAAGTCATAAAAATCAACGACTCTCTATGATTTTCTTGACTTCTTCTGTTTCTGGCTGCCCTTTTCATTTCCACCTGCAATTTTAACCACCCACTCAACACCTTGCTTAACATTTTCAGAGGTTAATGTTTCCTCCGTTCACTTAACATCCTCGCTTATCCTCTACTATGACAAGCTGTATTGTTATGACATGAATAATCTGCTGTATGAAACAGCGCTTTCAGCTGAACTTCATCTTTCTGTTTTTCTTTCTGTTTCCAGCCAACCAAGAGAAGCCCTCCAGGAAGCACATCATCACCCCGACGTCCTCCAACCCTGAACCCAGGAAAGAGAGCCTTCCGCTGGGCACCGGCGTCACAGAAAGCGGCCTCCTCCTGGAAGTAAGTTGTCTCTGTGTGTGTGTGTGTGTCATGTGGATGTCAGTAGTTCTATATGTGTGTGTCCATAGCTGCTACCTGCATCATTTTGTGAAATCAATATCAATAAATATGTTTCTGATATCAGTTCAAAACAGTTTGCAAAGCTGTTTTAAAGCTTGGCCGCCTCCTTCATGTTGCTATCCATGAAATGCTTTCTGAGGTGTACTGCTGTGCCCATAGCAGCCTTTCAGGCAACCATGCATATATATATATGAGTGTGTGTGAGTTGGGGGGGTGGGGGTGTTCGTGTGTGTATGTGCGTGTGTGCCCTTTACCCTTCGACCTGACCTGCTTTGCAGAGCTGTGGTGTTGCGTGACAGAAGGGTGTGACGCGAGTGTCGGAGCTGATGATGGAGGTGGGGACCAACAGACGCTGGAGGCTTCAGCGAACCAATGAAGTGTGTGTGTGTGTGTGACTGCGTGTGGATGTGTGAGGAGAGCGAGGAAAAAACAGAAAACAGTGAGCCTGTGAACAGTAATGAGAGCAAATCTAAAATCTGTTTCTCATCAGTTGTAAACAGGCCTTGGGCATGACGTGTCACCAAGAAGACAATGAAATCAGATTTCAATTACAGATCAATTAGAGATTACAATGATCTCACCACGCGTACATATGTCATTTACTTTTGTATTATAGAACGAGTAGGGGTGTAACGACGATATGCAATCGCTTATGATGAAAAGTTGTCACTAAATCCGAAATTAAGCTTTAAAGTTAAAGCAAAGTTGCTCAGGACAAAGCAGCTTTGGGTTTGGCTTCTTCTTTTGCTTTCTTCTTGTCAGTATGAGAGATTACATGGTTTCAGAATCAGCGAGGGAGGAATAATTTCTCGGTACTTTGACGTGAAATCGGGACACCCAGTTGTACTTGGCTATCGCCAATATTGCACACATTTTTGGGATCCACGATGCATAATTTGAATATTTGGGGATGAAAACATGTGGTGAGAGGTTGTTACATTCCTAGAGAGGAGAAGAAGAGCGATAGAGCGGTAGCTACATGGGAATTGCCTTGGCATCAGATCATTGTTACACACTCAATGTCCTAATGGCTATCTGTCAAACAACGAATTATGACACTGTTCATGACCCAACAATCTTGCACACACACACACACACACACACAGAGCAGCACTGATTCACTGATGCTGCTGTTAATGTGTTAGGTTGTCTCCTAGGAATGGTAAACAAAGGGCTAGATTGACCGTGGCGATGTGTCGCCTCCCGTTGCGTGACTCGACCTGCACCGGGCCCCACAGCAAACTGTGCATTAGTTGTTATGGTGATGGGATCCCAAGAGAGAGAAGAGAGTGGTGTGTGTGTGTGTGTGTGTGTGTGTGTGTGTGTGTGTGTGTGGTTAGGGTTTGGGGGGTTGCCTGTCTTTATATGTGTCAGTTGTGGTGTGTGTGTGCGTGTGTGAGGTGCATTTATACATGCTTGTACATGTCTGTGTATGCATGAGCCTGTGTGCATGGAGCTGCACTGTATGTTTGTGTGTGTGGGGTGTGTACGTGCATGTGAGTTTGACATTGTGTGTGTTAAGGTGTCTGTGTGTGTGTGTGTGTGTGTGTGTGCTAGCATTAGATGCTGATATATGGGGCTGATATTGTCCTTTTATTAAAAATCTGATATCATCCAGTCAGTGTCGTCCACCTCTGACATGATGGATATGATGCAGTTTGATTGATTACATATTTACTGTAGAATTGATCAATACTACACTGGTTGTCTATGAGAAGACCTTAACCTGAATTGATTCTAATGAGACATCAGATTCCACACAAGATTGTATGAATATGTTTATTAGCATTATTATTATCCTGTGTTTCAATGGACAGTTTTAGTGTCCCATGATGGTCTAAATGCTGTTTCAGAGGCTTTTCCATCCTGACAAAAATAAAACTAAATACACTAAATACTTAATTAATAATAATAGTAATTTTTTGGCATGAAAATGGCCAAAAATAAAGAATATCAACACAAAATATCAGATATCGGCAGCTTCAATACAAAACATATCATTATCTGTCTTCAAAAGCCCATATCGGTTGAACCCTCGCGTGTGTGTGTGTGTGTGTGTGTAGGATGTGTGTGAGTTCCTGGTGGCAGAAGGTCTCCCGGTGTGTCGTGACCTCCTCATCGCCGCTTTCATCTCTCTCTCTCTGACACCGAGGCGGCAGGAAAACCAGAGAAACCCTGTCGAAACAATGAGACGAGGACGGCCTTCCTTTTCTCTCTCCCTTTCTCTTACTCCCTCTTCCTCCTCCTTCCCCGTTTCCAAATCCAGCGAACATATATTTTATTTTTGGGGGCTGTAGCGTGCAAAGCGCCTCTTAAGATTTGTAAGTCGGAGCTTTTAACCTCCCGGGGGCGGTTATGGGAGCCGGGGGCGTTGTTGGTGCAGATATGCGGCGGGCCAGGCCAGCAGCAGGTGCCTGTTTCCATTACCTAAAGACTTCAGCATGCGAGGAACCGGAGGAAATCTGAATGAACAAAACACACAGAAAACAGCACGCAGCACAGTGCAGCCTCTGTGGAGGAACATTAAGACAGACTTTCTTTCCTTCTTTCCTTCTTTCTGTCTGTCTGCCTCTCTTTTTATTGTTCTTTCATACTCCATTATCAGAGAGGTATAAAGGTCAACCCCCCCTCCTTGACCTTTGACCTTATGTCATCAATAATTCTTTAACTCGTATAGAGTGTCTGCCCCTTTTCTCGTCTCTTTGTTAATCTCAGATCAGTTTGAACCATGGTGACGTTCATTTTTTTTTAAAATTCTAACAGATTAAACAAAGAATAAATAAAGTAAAAATGAAAATAGTCAATTGATAATTGTTAATATGTGTTCAGCATGAGCAGAATTGTTGAAATGGAGCATTTCTTTTACAGTCTTAAGTTGTTTATAGCTCCTGTCCAATATATTGGAAATGTACCATCCAGTGTCCCTTTAATGGTTTTTTGTCAAAAGTAATGGCACTGCATTCATTACTGATATATTCGACGCATATGGCTTTTGGAAAGCCAATAAAACTTAATCAATCGACATAATTCACTAATTTCTGCCTGTAAATGCTCTTTCAGAGTCCAAGTCCAAGGCCTGTTTTTTTTTCCAGAAGTAGAGAAATGCCAAATTCCTTCAAAAAGAAAAGGGGGTCCAGAGCTTGAAATGTATCCTGGCATTTCAAGGACTGGGACAAAAAATGGGGAATGGTGAACTGGCTGAATAAATCCAAATGAACCCAGCATGTTAATTTTGGCATTTTTATGGCCTTTTGGGACCCCACAAGGCAACATTACATTCCAGTGCATTCAAGTCATTTTTATATCCTTTTTTTTTTTTAGACATGCTCTGTCCAAATCCAATAGAATTTGGTCATTTCTAAGACTTTTGGACGTATAGAGGAAAGGTGCTAGAGGCTTTAAGTAAGCATGTTTTCAGTATACTGTATATGAATGAATGGGACACATTTGAGTTGGACAAGCAAGATCACAGCTTTGGATTACAGTACACACCAAAAACGTGCGCCGCCTCAACACCCCATCCCACCCCAAACACATGGTTTCAATACAGCAAACATCCCAGAAAGTGGAATGTCTTGGTCTAAAAACCAGACATTTTCATATTTTCAGCATCGACATATTGGATTTGGACCCAATATACTGTTTTCAGCATAAATATATTCGATTTAACCTGACATACTGTTACCAGATGTTTGCGCAGCCCCCAAGTGACCAATAATAATACTTTCAGCACTAATATATTGGAAAATACACTAAACTATATTGATCCCAAATCGTCCTAGCTCCATTTCAAAAGAATCAGAGCGGTCCAGAAGACACTACATGACCTTTTAACTGCGACACCCTTAATGGTATCTGTTTCCCCGATGCTAAGAAGTAAGTGCGTCCAAAAAGTCATCTTTGATGTCCAAACCTGGCTTAGTGAGTGGGAAGTCGGATCCAAAATCCAGAGTCAGATCCCCCATGGCGATAATTTGTAAACCAGCAATGCATTCCCAGCAGGATCCGTTATTCCTGAAGTCATTGCAGCGGTACAGCCTGATGTATTTTTGCTGAGGAGTGCTTGCTAACGCTGGGATAGCAGGAGGATGTGTGTGTGTAGGTGTGTGTGTGTGTGTGTGTGTGTGTGTGTGTGTGTGTTGGTCAGAGTCTTGTCAAACAACGTCTGCTTCTACGCCGCAAGGAAGCTGGTGGCTGCCATCTCATCATCCCGCCTCTCTCTGTTGCTCATTCTCTCTTTATTCTCTATTTTCATATTCTTCACATACTTTTATATCCAACATATTTTTCCATTCATTTTCTTTGTCTCGGTTTGTTCTACTGCAGCTGTGCGTTTTGCACACCATTCACGCTGTAATTTGTATATTTTCCATACTTCTCATTCATATATTTCCACTTAACTTCGAGTGGTGTAATGGTTGGTGGCGTCATGTTTAATAGCCCCTCTCTGTTTTTCTAAACCTCTTCTCTCCCTGTGTCTCACTCTTTTCTGTCTCTGCATCTCTCTCTGACACTAAAAAGATTGAAACAGCAGATCGCTTGCTGGCACAAACGAACATTATGAAGTGGCGGCCATGTTTGATTTGATTGGGGTTGGAAACACGACAAAGAAGACAGCAAAGCAGATGGAAACAATGGCAAACTCAACCGGTCTTCGGACAAAAATATTAAAATATAATCAAAATGTATCAAAATTATTTGATATCATTGAGAGATGAGCAGAGATGGAGAAGGCCTAAACCAAAGGCCACAGCGAACATCCATGAAGTTAATCCTTAATGTTAGCTAATGCCAGCAGTTAGCCACTTCATGTTGTTAACGTTATATTTATCTAGAAACCAATAGGTCAAAATCTTATGAATTGTGAACACTAACAGCCTTTATCTTCAGTATTAGTAATATGCTAACATGTTTCATAGCCTATATCTGTGGCACCTCAGTTAAATGTTTTGTTTCATAGCCTGTAACAACTTTTGTTGTTAGCTAGCTGTGTCTGCTATCAAGCGCTAGCATTAGGTGCCTTCAGGTGGTTAAAAATACAAAGCTAATTATCAGCTACTACTTACACAATTTAACTTAGTTGGTTTAGAGTTTGGAGATAAATATAACTTTAACAACATGAAGTAGCTCTGCCAAAATTAGCTAATTTTGTTGAATATTTAAAAAATTTTGTCCAAAGACCGGTTGAATTTTCCTCTGTTTTTATTTGCGTTGCTGTGTTCCAGCTAAAATTTCCCGCTCCGAGTGTAAATGAAACATGGCCGCCATGTGAGTCAAGTGAATTGTCCTAAGTGTTTAGCTCATGGACAGGTATCGGTGTCCATTAGGCCATTAGGATGGAGCGGCTCTGGTAAACAGAGGATTGCACTGCATGCCAAGGCAATGAGATCACTATGAGGACAGAGAGAGGGAGAGAGGGAGAGGCAGGAGAGTGAGAGAAACAAGAGGAGTGAGAGAATATGGGTGTGAATTTGGAAGCCGCAGGGGTACACACCACATAAAACACACACACACACTACACGCGCACACACACACACACACCAGGGAAGACCTGCATAGTCTCGCAGTAAACTAGAGGTGACAGACTCTGGCAGCAGCAGTCACGCAAGTCAAGTAGCACTGCAGTAGTCACGCTATCACAGCAGTGAGCATGCACACACACACACACGCTTACACACACACACACACACGCTTACACACACACACACACACACACTGGGAGACCTCTTCCACCTTTCCTTCCTGTACTTTCTTCTCTCTCCTTCCACTCTTTTTTCTCTCACACTCCTTCCTCTCTTCCGTCTGTCCATCCCTCCATCTGTATTTGAACAAAGCCTGTTGTGCATTTGTTGTACAAATCCTGTTTAATGAGCACTTACTGTAAGCTGTGTTAGCCTTGTCAATGTGTGTGTGTGTGTGTGTGTGTGTGTGTGTGTGTGTGTGTCAGAGAGAGAAAGAAGGACAGAGAGTGTGTGTGTGGAGTTGCTCTGTCATATATTTCCCCGCTTTTAATCAATGTGTCAGAAATCAGGAATCAAAGGAAACGTTCCCAGTCAAATAGACTAAATTATCAAAGTTTCAAACTTTTGAATATATAGCTCAGTCATTAAATCTCTTTCTTAACCGAGGGACACTGTAGGCGTGTATGGGTGTGTATGTCATCTCCAAGTTATTTGCTGGAAAAATGATCCGGAATATAAATTCCACCGGGAAATATAATAAAAGTCTTAGTCGAAAGTGATATTTCGCACCACAAATCAACAGGTTTTTATTTGGCCAACTTGGTTGCACAACCACCTGTCTTTCATTCCCTCTCCAGTGTTGTGTTATTGTATCTTTTGTTCCATTTGTACTGTAATTTGCTGTTCGGAGAATAATGGAAATAATGATGTTTGAAATTGGGCATCGCGCTATAAAATAAAATCTGGCTGGAGTCGCGTTCTGGCTGGCGCTTTGACTGTGGCTTAAAAAAAAGCAATGGTACAGTAATGACTGCAGCCAGAGGTGGAAATGAAAGAAGCCAGTTGACTCTCCATAGAGATTGCGCTCTTATTCTACTGGGTGTATGCTCACTATGATATATTTACTCCTGCCATCTAAAGTTAGTTTCAGACCAATAGCTAGTTAAAATGAGGTTGTTTGTGTTTGTCAATAATGTATCTGTTACTCTTGTTCTTGTTTGCTGCATGAACTACTTTGAATCACTGATGGTCTCTCTGTGTGTCTAGTCTCTGACAGGCTTCGCCTTGGTGGTGAGCAGTGATGGGATGGTCTTCTACGCCTCCTCCACTATTGTGGACTACCTGGGATTCCATCAGGTGGGTTGAACCTCTTATTCACACATTATGTAATAAGTGACACATAATGCAACGTCAACAAGTGTGTAATGAAGAGTGGTGTGTTCGGCAGTTGGCAGTGTTTTATGTCAGTATGCTGAAAATACAGGCAGAATAGTAGGCAGTGTGACCTTTAAAGCCACAGTATGCAACTTTTCACCTTGAGGCAGCAAGTGTCTTGTTAGCCCCGCCCTCCTCCCCCTCAGCTGGTCAAGGTCCCGCCCCTGCAGTTGTCAATCATCTCGATGAGACGTCTGCCTTGACACAGCAGCTAGCCTGAGGCAGAAGAAGCAGACGGAGAACGCAGCCAATCTGCAATTAAAAACAACTCATTTCCCTCCCTCAGTCCATCCTTTCTGCTTTTCTCTCTCTTATCTTCCTTTCCCCCATCTTCTCTTTCTCCGTATTTCCCCTCCTTTTTAACCCACAGCCAACTAGACACAGTAAAAAGTTTCTGTCTGCCTCCCCGCTGCCTGATAACCTGTCATCTAGAAGCCAGTTTGAACCCACTAAGTCAAGGCTAAGAGGCCACAGCAAGGTCAAGACCGCTGTTTCACCCTGGAATAGACTGTGTGTGTGTGTGTGTGTGTGTGTGGGCGCTGACACGTCACCGACAGCTAAGCCTCCTTCCTCTCCACCAACCATACCCAGCCGGTCATTAATTATGGATGATATCAACACGGTCTCGCCTGTCCTGCTACGCTTAAATCACCCCCCTCCTTCAAAACCATGAATAAAGTGCTTTTCACTGTTAAAAATCCCTCACTTTGCCCTCACGTCTGCTTACACACACACACACACACACACACACACACACATACACACACACACACACAGCAGACTGACATTTTGGAGTAGAGATTCTTCTGCTACGGCGCTCCCACTTGGCTTACAAGTGGCGAGGGGCAGTAACACAGCGCCATGAAATCGACATGAAAACCAAAGTGGTCTGAAAGATGCTGCCATAGTCTGCTCTGTGTGTGTCAGTTTATGTGTATGTGTGTGTGTGTGTGGTGAGGGTTGAGACAGTAGAGACAGACAAAGGAGCTTAAAACCGTCGAGCACTTTGCTTAATGTGTGTGTGCGCATGTGTTTGAGTCTCAGTCTTTACTACTCTGCTTGATCGTTTTCACTTTGCGATGGCCTGAGACCTAAAGCTCTGCCTTTTAGCGTATTACATAAGAAACCATTCTCAGAAAAAAAAAATCCATCTTGTCACATATTGTTGGGAACTTTGTGGACGTGCTGAAAAAAAAACCCTGGGTGGATCGTGACTTTTAACTGACTGAAGGAACAAAAACAGAGACAGAGGAAGGAGAAAGAATATTTAATGCGTTAAAAGCAATGATTCCATTCAACTGTCGAGCACATTTTACGCAAATTTCTTTGGAAATGTTGCAAGAAATAAAATGCGGTTAGGTGCGTCTCCATCAGCTTGAATGGAATAAATCGGAATTTCAAGAATTGATTAGAATCGGGCAAGTTGTTCTTCTCCTTGTGCCAGTAATGTTGGCCATATTTCATGCTGTCTGCAATGACAAAATGAAGAAATACACTTGGCAATATTATACCGCGCCATCGAACGCCCATGCAACCACAATGGCTGCCTTATACATGGGAGCGGCAGCATGTAAGACATTTATTGAGAGATCATGGTGAACAGATATTTTATAAACTAGTTCAGGAACTCCCAAGCCACTTTTTTTTTGCAATGAGACTGAACCATTCGTCAGTGTCGTTATTAATCTGATACATGCAACAAGTTTTTGTCAAACACTTCCAATCCAGCTCAAGAGAAACAGACCAGGTACTGACTGTTTAGATAGGCAGTCAAAACCCTATCTGGTCTGTTAAGGCCTGAGCCAAAGCATCCCAGCATGCAAAGCAGCCAAACCATTTGGTGCGGTCAGGTGAGGTGCGATCAGTAGAGATAGAAAATCGCCTTCCTATCCCCAACACTATCAACTTGAAAATTCAGACTGTGCTGCTCTCTGTAGTTTAATTTGTCAGTGCAGAGTGTTGTGAGTAATTATGTGAGAACAAACAGCCAGAATACAGAACATTGAAGACACATTTTATGAGCAAATGAAGTATGTATGTGTAAACGTTAGAATTGGCTGTCATCAAAACATTCTCCCATCCTTTTTCGCATGCTCACTTTTTTGCAAGAGGGCTGCTGTTTGTTTGTAAGTCTTATTGTGCCTTTAAGGCCTTGGCAACACAACACATCATTTTGAGCATCTTAGTAAGGAAGACACTTATCCCTAATATGCCACAGAGCAAACTAAAATAAGAGCGCTTGACTAAGTAACGCCACAAGAAAGCTCCGGAGCGGAGCAGAAAACCCCCAATGGCCTTTGATCCCATTTGTTACTGCGGCGGCTCACCCTTTGAAGGTCAGCGAAAATATCACTTATTCTCCCTTTTTTCTTCTCTTTTCCTCTCTCTGTTTTTTACGAGAAACATAAACAATAGTCACTCGATCCGTCTGTCTGCCTGACTGCCGGTAGGGAAGCAAACCGCAGGGCCAAGCGCGCGCCCAAAGACGGTGGGAACGGATTGTGTTTGCAGAGGCAGACGATCAAAAAACCTCGCGTGCCTCCAGTGTGGAAATTATGGAGCGAGCGGGAGAGGGAGGGAGGGAGGAGGGAGGGAGAGGAGGGAAGAGGAGAAGGTTGAACATTTTAGCGAGGAATCTGTCATGGAATGACAGAAAGCAAAGCTATTGCTGGAAAAGAGAGAGCGAGAGAGAGGCATGACGAGAGTGGGCTGGAACCCGACTCACTGTGTGTGTGTGTGTGTGTGTGTGTGTGTGTGTGTGTGTGTGTGTGGTTGGGGAGGGTAAGCCGGGCTGGACTGCTCTTCAGGAGCCGGTGTCACGCGATGTTTGACAAACACAGCTGCCCTCGCTGGCCCTGCAGCTGCCCTTAGACTTTTACTGTACTGGGACTGTAAATGTTCCTGGTGTGTGTGTGTGGGTAGTTCACACGCTCCCTGTGCATCCTGAGGCAGACTCCATGTATGTGAGCAGCAGCGACAGGGAAGCACAGTCGTCCAAACAGCAGCTACCAGCTGCACTGATGGCAACACACACTGATCCAAAGTCACTCTGTTGCTGTTGCTGGGAACACGCGATCCCATTCAAACATCGCGTGTCTTGACTCATTCATGAGATGACTTCATGCAAAAATGTGAAAACTGATATTATATTGGAAAAATGCGAGTGTAAAACCAGAAATGTCTGTTTGTCGAAAGAGAGACGGAGAAATGATTATAATTGCTTCATCATTTGAAATGTAAGAAAAAGTCAGTTCCTTCAGCCGGTCGTATTTGCTCTGTAACTGTTCTGCTTAGAGCCCAAAGACGTTCAGCAGGGGTTAAGCGGCGATGGCGCCGCACAACAGAGTGTCCGAAAAGTCTTGGCATCGTAAGGGAAACCGCCAACCGAATGTGCATCGAATGTGTCACATCCGTTGTCGGACCCACGCCTCCTTTCAGAGAGCAGAAAGCCTGTCGCCCTGACCGCTCAGCCATCCTGTTGTGTGGAAAATAAGCGCAACAAAAGAAAAATATATGGTGCTACTTATCCGTGTGATTGCAGATTTTAGTGGGGAGGAGGGATGGTGTAAGTTTGGAACAGAGAGAGAAGAGAAAGAGTTCATTTCCCATTCTTTTTTAGATTATTTTCATGACGTTTGCTTCAGTGGATAGTTTCCAGTGGAGAAAGACAGGGAAGATGGGCTTCATGTTCCATTTTGATCACTCCCTGAATACCGTTTCATTAACTATTCCTAACTGTTGTGACATTTCTGATGGAATGCCGTCTCATTTCTCCCCGGCAGACCGATGTGATGCACCAGAATGTGTTTGACTACATCCACATCGACGACCGCCAGGAGTTCAAGCGCCAGCTCCACTGGGCCATGTGTCCTCCGCAGCACCAGGGGGCGGCGCACCAGGACGGCCAGCTGGCTCCAGGGACTGGTGGGTACACGCTGCGCCGGGGAGGGAGGGACCGAATCCCTTCATGTGGATATGGCGATTAGTTTTAGTAATTGTACATTCTTTGTCTAGGTTTTTATCTTCTTAGATTTGATTTTGAGGTTTTGTTGATTACTTTTGAATCCTGGCTGGTCTACTCTTCCGTCTTAGTATTTTAAAATTTGGATGAATCAAAAGACTTTGGCATAATCTGCTTGATGAGATCAGGCTATCAAAATCAGTATATTCTGTGATATCACTTCTTAAATCATCTGATTGAAGAGCTAATTTCATAAAAGCTATATATAGTGCATCCAGTTAGGAAAACAAAAATAAATAATTACCTGAATTTCCTCATTCAGTATCTCTAAAATACAGAGGATTTGGTCAGTGAAAGGGATATCATTTGTCAATCAAGGACTTAGGTTACCTTACCTACTATCCTTAAGTAACATAATATGTTCCATATTGTGTTGCTTATCCTGATGTAAGAGTACGTGTCCCTTTTTTCCAATGGTGACAACTTTATTTTAGAATGCTCTTTTTTTGCCGTTGTTTTATTGATTTCCATTTTACTTTCCTGACTGTGAAGCACTTTGTAACTTTGCTTTTAAAACTTCTATACAAATCAAATTTCCTCATCCCTCTCTTCACCTGGCAGGTGAGGACTTTGTCGTGAGCAGCCTGTTCCACTCTCCGGAGGCGGGAGGGATTCCTGCGGAGCTCTCCTCCTTCCTCAACAGATGTTTCATCGCCAGAGTGCGCTGCCTCTTGGACAGCACCTCTGGATTCCTGGTAAGTGGTCTGACCCAAACATCCAGCTAAGCTAAACTTGCAGCTTCAGCTCTCAAGTGCAATTTTGCAAAACTGAAAAAGGTAGAAAATGTAGTGAAAATAGAGCTTGGAATTGGAGAAGACCCAGGCCCATAAAAAGTAATATCTCCCATTTGGTGCAACAAAACTTCATTTTTAATTGCGGTATGTGTAGTTATTTATAGTCCTATTGCAAGGCATTATGAGGGTATTTGGTGCTTGGACACGGCAGCAGTGTAGAAGTGTGGTTCGCCCCTCATGGCTGTGACCAGAGTGGTTTGGAGAGCAGCAATGGAAACCCATGAGGTCTGATGATAGAGGACCAAGAATAATGGGTTTGGACCATTTGGTCAGGGTCACTAGAGTTCACTGTCACCAAGTCCGATCTGGTTTCATTGATGTTGGCTGGACAACAAATTCTAGAGAACAATTTTCTGACATTTTTAACTAAATGTACTGGAACAGCTTGTAGCCATGTAGTGAGCATTTGCTGCTAATACTTTCCTGCTTTCCTCATCAGTTGACTCCAGCTAATTGCAGTGAAGACACAAAGATTGTATTTTAACGCATAATCCTCAAAAATAGGATTATTTGCTTTATGATGTAAAATAATGTGAGCAATAGGGTCCCTAGTGTGGAGCAGTACATCACAGATATTGCTTTCTCTGAATTGTCAAATGAAGGTACAGGGTATTTGCAGGTTTCAGAAAGCAGAGTTTCACACAGAGTTTTTTAAAGACCTTTTTAATGCTACCTGGAATTATTTTTGTTTTTAAAAACAGAAATAAAGAAACAATGCAGGCAAAACCACATTATTTGACATTGAACACAGGACAAAAAAGATCAGGATGTTAGGATGTTAAAGTTCAGGGACATGAAGCCCAACTGTGTTAGTAAAGCAGCACAAAGACACCCAATAACTGTATTTAAGACATATTAATAATTTTTAAGGCTTTGACATCAGATAATTTAAGACTTTGTGTCCACTTTTATAACATTCAAAACATTTTTATATCAGAGTTTTTGTCTGAGAAATCAGCAGCAGCCTTCTGTTAGCATTTGTTTGCAATGCTAGTGCAAGTCAATGAGTAACCATTGCTTTCAAAATCCCATTCAAGTGCTTTGAGCGAGTTCTATTACGTATTCTTACTATTACTCCAGCTATGGAAGTATATGGAATGGCTTGAAAGTGATGTTAAGATGTATGGTTTCATACCCCATTGACTTGTGCTAGCATTGCTAACAAATGATAATAGGAAGCGGTTGCCAATTTCACAGAAATGCAAGCTCTAATGTAAAGACTTTTGGCACATTCTAAGAGGGGGCTTGATTAGTGATTAATAGCATAGTCTTTTAAAATCGCTGAACCTTCCCTTTAAGGACCCGCAGATACTCTGCATTAATCAAGTCAAGTCAGTCAATCAGTCCTCTTTTCTATTTCCAGACTATGCAGTTCCAGGGCCGGCTGAAGTTCCTCCACGGGCAGAAAAAGAAGTCGGCCTCCGGGGCTCTGCTGCCTCCCCAGCTGGCTCTGTTCTGCGTCGCCGTGCCCCTCCTGCTGCCCTCCATCACTGAGATGAAGATGAAGAGCATGCTGATGAGGGGAAAGAGCAAGGGAGGAGGAGGAGGGATTATCTCTGCACTGGAGCATGGGTAAGAGGGATTGATGGACGATGTTAGGACGATGTTTACTTGTTTACTTAGATGCACAGTTTAGATATGTGTCGAGTGAGTTCCATGAACCGAGGGCCTGTGAAACCCATTGGAGTGTTTCACAAATACATGGGCACCAATGGGAAAATCAGCCAGGTTTTCATGTGAGATACCAGCTTTTCACCCAGCAGCAGCTATATGAACACACTTGTACATCAGCGTACGCACTCTCTCACACACATTCAGCCTTTTACCCTGAAACCCAGTCACCAACACAAACATAAGCCCTTTTCTCACCCCAGCAAACCCTTTGCCGACTTCTGACACCAGTCCAAATGAGTGCTGGACGGCATCCCTGTGGCCAATTAGGAGCAGATACACATCTCAGCTTGGATAAGGCCCTCTCTGCTTCATGCATCATTACCAACTCTGGGAGGCTGAGAGGCCAAGAGTTGAGCTGTAGTCCATCAGTCAGAGCCCTACCACCCCCTCTGCTGTTCACGTCTTCCCAAAAACACTGTTGTCCTACACGTTGCCATGGAGAATGGTAGTTTTCTCAGCAAAACCAATGACTTATATCTGGACAGCAGGTTGGCTGTTTGGATTGGGAGGCCATTAAGTATCTGAGGTTAAGTCCAGTACTGCCATATATGAGTAACACTCTCCCAAGGTTGAGTACTGGAAGCTAGCTAATATTAGGTGCATCCTTTGATATAATACAATGCTTGAGATGATGAAATCGCTTCCATGTGTGCTTATCAGCTCTTTAGGTGAACGCATGCTCTATGAATGTACAGTCAGGATCCACGCAGATGATGCCATTGCTCTGTCTCCACCTGCGCAGCATATGATTTCACATCATAAAAGCCGTTGACATGAATATACTGTAATAGGACAAGATTGTTTTAAGCGATTTCTCAGAGTGCAGATATTGCCACGGAAAAATACTTTAAAATACTTAAACCTCCAGAGCTTTGATAGAGCTCCAAAGCCATATCTGCTATCTGTTATTCTCTCTTCAGCTGAGAGAGCAGAGGGAAGCTAAGGAGAGGTGGAGTGATACACGAGGGCACACACTGAACACATTACTAAAGAGTTACAGATTTTCTGTCAGATTTTCTGATGGAATGTAACGGATATATACTGTAAAGAGTTGATATTTTAGATTAATGCATTAACTTGAGAATACTTACTGAAGCTGTATCTGGGGCTTGTAATAGGGTTGGACCGATGTATTGGTTTGCTGATCTATCGGGCCGATATTGGCATTTCATAAAAAATCCGGCCAGCCAATGTTGTCCACCTCTGATATGATGGATATGATGCAGTTTGATTGATTACATGTAGAATTGACCTATACTACACTACAGACATTGGTCACCAGCCTGGTGCTTAATGAGCCATTAATGGCTCATTAACTATCAGGGAGGAACAAAAAGTCTCAGGTCTCACCAACAGGAACAGAAAATAAGATTATTTCAGTTCAGCACCAAATGTATCAGAGGCCCATAGTTAGAGGACTTCTCTTGGGGATTTATTTTTCTGGCGTTCAGGAAGTCAATTAATTCACTTCAACCCAGCTGATGTAGAGACAGAACTCACATTTTATGTTTTGCAACATTTCCAAAGTTTGCGTGAAATCCACTTGACAGTTGGATGGAAACACAGCTAGTGAAGGCTTGGAGAGACACTGAACAAGTGGAAAGTCTTCAAGACCCCCCTGTCTGGAACCCTGCTTGGTATAGTTTCCACCTTATCTGGCCGTCTATCTGTGATCGGAAATCCAATAAGCTCGGTGGAAACAGCAAAGTGCCAGCTCACTGACGACAGCAATGTTATGAGCTCTGAACCACTGAATCCATCGATTGATCATTGAGTTGACATTCATAGCGCATGAAGTTCAGTAGTAAATGAACTAGCATGAGTCATCAGAAAGTTCCCGACTGATGTTATGTAGTTCCTGAGTTATGTAGAGACCCAGCTGATCTGTGGGTTCTGGCTGTGACTGCTCTCATTTTTCAGATGAGACAGATCCTGGGAAAGATGAGTCACTTCTGGAAAGATGCTCTCATGGACTGAAGTGAACCAGCTCTAGATATTTGTGTTTTGACTCATTCATCAATCAGTAGAAAAAGCAGTCAATTTGTGGACTTTCCCATATGAATATCTGCACGGACGTAGGATATTTTGCGGTGTATTTCTTGTAGGGAGAATACCTTGTCCTGTATGTCCTAAAGAACTATGACGACATGATAGAATCTATATAGATTTATCTTCTTGTTTCGTGACTAATGCTCTGACTCTTCTTTTTTTCTGTAATCCTACTCTTCTCCCCACCCCACTTTTCATGCCATCCCTCTCCCTCACAGTGAGCGAGGGGAGCACCTCCGGAGACACTCTGTCAGCGGAGGAATGGGTGACATCGGAGACCCTCTCCTCCTCTCCTGTCCCACTCCTGGCGGCGCCCAGCGAGGCCACCACACCCCCTGGACCCCTCTCTCCAAAGACAACCTCAAGTACCGCCCCGATGGTTACTACAGCCAGGAGGAGCCCCTCAACTACTGCAAGACCTCCATGGCTCCCCACAAAGGCCTCAGCCCGGGCCTGGGCGGTGGGTGGCCTCTGCGGCCCAGCTCAGGACCCCTCAGAGCGGGACAGGGCGTCGGTTACATCCCCTCTAACCGCGTGAACAAGGCCGGGCAATACGGGAAGCCGTACCGCCTTTCCCCCAGCTGCCACAGCGGCAGAGGCGGCGAGGTGTTTGTCTCCAAGCTCTATGGGAACCTCCAGAGTCCCACAGATCCAGATGTCTACTGCGTGGACCTGGTGAAGAGCGAGAACGGCTATGGCGAATGCTACGACGGCCACCTGATGCCTGAGATGCCGCCCATCAAGGTAGAGCACGACTCCGACTCAGAGAACGGCTGCGACGCCTACGGGCGACCCTGGGTTTGCCGCGACCCAGAGGCCATTGACCGTCGTTACGGAAACGGGGTGTACGACCCGAACTCCGGCCTCCAGCTCAAATCAGAGGCAGACTATTACGATCAACAGTACTCGCCTTGTCAGCGAGGGAAAGCAGGCATCAGCCCGCCGTACAACAACGGCCACTATCAGAACTATGCAGTCAGCAATAGCGGAAACGCCGCTGGGCGTCTGTTGAAGTGCGACAAAGACCTGGGCAATAGCAACAACAACGACAACACTCAGTTTAGTCCTCAGAGACTCTCTCACTCAGACCCGCTGTGCAGCAGCCAGTCGGTCAACCTCATGGACTCGCACGTCTATCCAGGTGCTACACTGGACCCCCACAAGGCCTACATGCACCAGGACTACAACAAGCATGGCAATTATGAGTTCAAAGGTCACGGGCTGATCCATTCAATCAAGCGGGAGCCCATGGACTCCCCCCCGTGGTCAGAGAGCGGTCACGACATGGGGCAGTCCATGATGGTTGGTCCGAGGAACGTTATGCCATGTGTGATGAGCACAGGGCATCACAAATCCAATCCCTATAGTTATATGCAGTAAAAGAGTGACTGGTGCATTACTGTAACACCTCAGAACTTGAATTGATAGAACGGTCGTTACCACTCAAATCAACGTTCCTGGATGGTCTGAGCGGCGGCCATTTTGATGTGTACCGTTGGGCTAGCTTCCGTATGAACCGACTTACGGCAAGTCGCTGAGAGGAGAGGTTTGGCAGCAAGAACCAAAGGAGCTTCTCTGTCTCCTTGCTGCCATGGATTGCTAATAGTTAATGTTGACTAGAAGAGCTAGAGAGAGAAGTACAGTCCTTGATAAAGCTACGTTAGCCTTGTCGCTAACGTTAGCTTCCAGTAGGGTTTTGACAGTTTGCTAAGCACTCATGCAACAGACACATCTGCACAGTTCTCAAGCAAGTGTGACAGACTTTATGGTCTTACTCCCCAGACTTGCGTTAAAATTCCATAATCGCCATTTCATGCTGTACTAGCCAAATTCCCATAGCAAACAGTGGAAGGACCGTTCTATCCATTCAAATTCTGTGTGTAACACATAAACCACAGATAAGTACCGAACCCCTCCCACAAACACTCTGAGTGTGTACATTATAGTACATCATACCATTATCACTTTCATACACATGCACCAAACTACCAAGGACTGTCTTTGGTTGTGAGGACTCCCAGGATATCAACATTTAAATTACTTCTTCGATTTGATGAAGAGGTCACAAACCAGGCTCAGGTTCTAAAGGACTAGTGTTGTGACAATCAAAATCAATCATGTGGATGCAGTTTTTGGATATTTGCTTTTGTTTTTAAGGAATACATTTTGTAGTTATCGTTTCCAAGCACTTTTGGATATAGTGACAATGATGCAAGTCTTGTCTAGACACACAGTTTTGTTTTGTTTTTCGTGTTGTGCACACCTGGCTTTTGTGGGAGGTTTGAACAAAGCTTTTGCTGTAAAAAGACTTTTGTTTTATTATTTACTTCATACACAGGAGGCGACTTCAACCTACTGGGCTTATTCAGGAGAGATGGGTGATTTTGAAAAACACACTTGGGAGTCAATGGCAACAACTTAAGGAGCAACCAGTCTTTATGATTTAAGTATACTCACTCAGAGAAAAGAGGATTTCCCTATGGGGATGAATAAATTATCACATTGTCATCATTGAATGAAACATCACAGTGTATTTGAAAGGCTAAATACCAATAACTTATGGTTGTAATGTCCATATTGTGTCATCAATTAAAGTGTGTACAAAGCTACAGCAGCACCAATCAATGACTGAGCGGACCTTTAAGTTGCAGGACCTTTGTTGTTGACCATTTACCCAAAAAGATGTTCTGCTTACCACTGGGTAAAATTACCTATGTTATCAATTGAAGGATTGTTCAGAGTTTTATGTGTGTGTCTGTGTGTGTGTGTGTGTGTGTGTGCGTGTGTGTGTGGGGGGGTTATATAGTTTGCATGGAAGGAAAAGAAGGCAGTCCATTGTTTTTGAGGTTCGATTTTGATCTTTTTATGCGCACAATTATTTCATTATTTGAAGTCACCACCATGAAACTCCTGTTGAGCATACGATATCATATTAATTTATGTCATTTTATGTCAAAACTAATGTTGTACAGCTTTGGATTAGCATTTACGGCAAGATCAGCATTTCAACTTGATATAGCCTCTCACTGCAGAAATGTGACATTTCCATTGAAATGAATATACACGTTTTGTATTGTGTCTTTTCAGTCAAAAATCATCAGTTATTGTCTTCACAATCAGTATTTTTGCACAAATGAATTAAAAGCACCAAATTATGAGTCAATATCAAAGTCTCAGATCTGTGAAGCTACTGTTGTAGTTTCTGAGTTGCACTATTGGGAGTAGTTCAGTTCAAGTTCAGCCTACCCAGACAGGTTGTCGACTCGACACGCACAATTGTAAATGGTGTCACCTTTTTGAATTTATCTTTCTCTTTTTGTGTGTTCTTTTCAATAAATGTTTGATGATTCGTATTTATTGTAAGAGGCAGAAGTGTATATTTAAAAACTAAAGTTTTGAAGGCTTTGCTGTCTCACTAAGGACAATAAATAAGGCTTTTTTTTCCCTCGCTATCTTTTTGATAAATGTTAATAACAAGACTCTCTCAAACAGACTTGTCTTATGGAGGAGGTAGCTGCAAGGTAGCGAATACAGTGTACAGATTGCAGTGTCTTCCAATGTTTCTACGTGTTTTTGCAAATGGGACTTAACTATTAAAAGACTGTTCTTTATATGAAAAAAACTGGTTCAAGTGTTTTCATTCTCTTGCCATTGGGTAGAAGATGATTAAGAGGGTGGGATATTACTGCCAGCTGGGCTGGCAAGGAACGTATTACATATGGCCGCATTCCTGTAGGCTACTATTACAGAAAAAAATGTTGCTGTAATCTGTTGCAGTTATTGTAAACAAAGCCACAGTAGTCAGATACTTTGAAAATCGGTGGTTACTAATTGGATTACTCAGAAACATGTTTGAAAGGTATTTTGGAATTACACAATGTTACAATGTTGTAAATGATTAATACTTTTATTCATCTTATGGTTTGTCATATAAATTCTCCTTTCTATAGATTTTAGGAGCAAAGCAATACAAAGGTCAGTAGAAAGATTCTATGATTCATTATCTTGATTGTTGTTAATGCAACGTTACCTCTTTGGTGACCTCCATATTTGATTATTCTACTTGCCTAAGGCCACTTACACTCATAAAACCCTTCCAGTACAAACTGTGGCCAAATTCTATTGTTCAGTAAAAAGCTCACGTCTCTTTAGTCTTTAGCCTTTGAATTTTTAAGATACCAAATGTGGTTTCATCCTTCAGATTTGTGTCTCTATTAATAATGAATACTCAACAGAACAGGATACTGCGTATCTCTAGCCACATCGCCTGTATGATTAATGTGCTGTAAAGTCGTCGTGACAGCTCCTTCACACGATCAGGGGAACTGAACACCCATCTCTTACCACTGTCTGGGACAGGGGCTAGAGCCAGGGGAATATGGCCATCCAGAGAGACGACAGGAGTGAGAAAGAGGGCAAGAAAAGAGAAGGAGTGGGGCAAGAAGAGACAGAAACTTGCCTTGTGTTACCTTGAAACCTTGAAAGTGGTTCTTAATCCTGGACCTCAGGACCCAGAACACTGCTGGTTTTCTATCCTACCAGGTAGCCTAACTGAATTCACCTGGAGTCCCAGGTGTAAAAAGTCCCTGATTAGAATGAGAACCAGCAGTTTTTGACTGGGAACTGATCGTTTCGCCACTGATACATCTGATTGAGTTTGTGTTTAGGTAATGCCAGCTTGTTACCATGTAGTAACCATAGTATCTGTTCAGCTAACTATAACTATCTTGTTGTTAACACATCTGATTAGCACACTAGCTAACGTATCTTGTAGAAACTAGCATGTAGTGGCTAGTAGTCGCAGTTGCTGTTACATTAGCTACATTAGCTACATTGCTAGTTAGCTAGCTAACAAAGCCAAAACCAACAGTTTGAGCTGACTCCTCTCAAGCTACATCTCGAGTGTTTTGGAGTAAAGACTAAAGACAAGACATTTTACTGTGACAACCTACATTTGGAAACAAATCTGACTATTTATTTTTACTGAATTAAACTGACCTACACCCACACCATAACTTTCAGGTATTGCTTTTTTAGCCTAATTTTTACATATAATTTATGCACAGCCAATGGACTTCCAAGAAGGCGCCAGCTGTGGTTGCTGATAGATTTGTGACGCAGCTGCAGATTGCAGTGATGGGAGCAAACATCGACACAGCAAAGCAGGGTTAGTCAGAGCCACAGCCAATATGATGGAAGTTTCTCCCTAAATAAAGTAGTAATGCACACAGCACTTTAAAACTGATGGATGCAACTTGGATATATGGAGTATTTTCCTAACCCAAAAATCAGACTCACAGCAGCTGCGTCACGACAGAGGGAATAAACCCTTTGATGTTATTACTGTGATCCCTAAACTTCAGAGAGAGTGTTACCCAGAGAATTACTACTGTAGATTATAGTGGCGGGAGTCCAGGGTTCAAACAGAGCATTTTGTAGAAAGTGATAAGAGGTCAGAGTTAAACGCAGACTCAGATCCCTGTGGTCTCGTCCCCTGCTTATGACCCTTGACCTCTCGCTGCTACTGTTTTTGACATATCTAGTGTCTAGCTCAACCTGTGCAGCTTCAAGATAAAAAGCAAATGTTTTCCATTTCTACAACAGTCTTGCATTGTCATCAGCGCAGTTCCAGCTTTCTTGGGTCAGCTGGCCATGTCATTACACATAATACATTACATATAGACCAGATCAGAGCAGAAACTTCCCACGGGGGAATTGGGTCAGTGCAGTAGCCGATAATAGGATACAGAGAAGTAAAAATAGGATATACATAGGTTAAACATAGTGGTTGGCCTATGTTATATTTGTCATCATTTACTGTTACAGCTGATCGTATGTGATCCTTACCTGCAGTAGTACTGACTCGCTAACTGGTTCTTAATGGTTTCCCCTGATCCCAAGGCAGTCTCATCTCTGCCTGCTAATCCTTGTGAGAAGCCCCCAGTTTGTTTCACCACAGTTAGAGTATAGCTTATAGGGAATTACAGGATATATGAGGATCAGTTAGGGGGGATTTTACTCATTGGGATGATTATGAGTGTGTGTGTGCATGCATGCAAGTGTGTGTGTGTGCACTTGTATATCTGAGATCTACTAAACACCAGTTAGCGACAGCTTACAGACAGTTGTTTTATAAACAGGCTCTGTGGCTAATAGTGAAATTACAGGGAATCCTATTGTGACCTTCACACATGCATGACTGAGTGTGTTCATCATCTAATCGCAGCACTGTGATTATTGTGGCCTTGTCAATGGTCTCATGTTCACTGCTGTATGGATGTGGTTAGTTTGGCACCAGATGTAATATCTTAAACTACTTGACTCCTCTCATAAAGGACACAGTATACTGTTGCAAATATTTACCTAAAGACAGTTGAGGCATGAAAACTGGTTCTAAGTTTCACAACTGAAAAAAATAAAACACTGTCAAAATTGATCGTAATTGAGAGGCCTAATTTTACATCATAGACTGTAATCTTGCATCTTTTTTGTTCCTTGTGAAATATAAATGAAAGGTCCAAAGCCAACATACATAGATTTGTGTGTATGGTATCCCATTTATGAGTGAGTAGGCTTTTATAAAGGATTGTTTCATTAATTTTATTATGCCTCATAAACAGCTCCTAAAAATGTTGACAAACGAAAACTGACAATGTGTTACCTGAAATGGTAATTTCTGTCTTTCAGTCTGACCTTGAATGCAGTGTGTTTAAAACTGAATGACTAAAATTCTATGTACAGAATGTTGTTTAAGAGAGAGAGAGAGAGCTATCCACCATTTGAAAAAGTGGACTCATACTCTTAAATTAATGCTGGAATTAAAGTAATCTTCCCTTTGGAATATTACAGAAGGTAATCTATCTATTTTTTCTTTTTCCCTTTTTTTCTTTTGCATTTTAGCCTTTATTAGTCAGGTCGAAGTAAAAAGAGAACCAACCAATTGAGCCACCAGGATGCCCTGTTTACAACATATTAACCTAATAATAATCTGTATATTTGAAATATTGATCAAGGTTTCATATCACGTAATATGTTTTTGTTTTGGGTTTTTTTCAAAATGGATTTTGGAATGGAACCTTTGTGTCCAAACTAGCCTCTAGAGGACATGAGGATATTAATCCAACATAAGAAATTCCAGCCCCAGACAGAATGGACTTAATGGGTGGAGGTTGTGACTATGCAAATCACTCAGCATGGCTGGAGTGCTAACGACGCCTTGAATGACAACAACCTCCAGGTATGGGTGGATTTGGGTGTGTTGTGTTGTGTGTGATACCAGGTATTTGTGTGTTTTGGCAAGAAGCCAATGGAAGCCCTCAGAGCCCTTTTTGTACAAGAACATCCAGAGCATCACAGTTTGAGCTGTTCCCTCCTCTGGTAAATTTCCTATGAAGACACTCAACATGCAGCCAGCACTATACCCATTGTACTGTGTGTGTGTGTGTGTGTGTGTGTGCACACGCACCTACATATGTGCATGTGTGTGCACGGAAAACTGCTTGTGTGTGTGTGTATAGCAATCCAGCAGATTTCCCGCCAAATCCGACCTGGTGGCACACTGTAAAATGCAGTGTAGAGGCTGGTAGAGGCTGCCAGTGTTCTCAGTGATGGTCTTGTTTCTTTTACAGTTATTATACTAATGTCTCCAAATTCATGTGGTAATGATTTATTGATGTTAAAATGCTTCACTTGGCACCTTTAATGTGAGTGTAAACCCACCAGTCCAGAATAGCGGCCAAGGGCCTCTCTGGTGGGCATGGATTCAATATGAAAGCCGACAGATCATCATTATAGGTAGGCACTCGGGCCATCAGCATGTCAGGTAAGGGTTGGAGCGCTGTACACACACACACACATACACACACACATGGGTCCAGACAGAGTCGAGCTCTTTCTGGGCCTTCACTTGAACAGGGAGTTTCCAAGGATTTCCCTTTGCATGCAGAGTTTGAATAGAAACGCTGAAGGCCTGGGTGTACCAGGTTAGGAGTGACTACCAGAAAATTGATGAGATTCGTTACTTGCCAAGGAAAAATAAATTTCTTTTCATGGGGAAATACAGCAAAAAAAAAAATCTAACTGATATTCGTAACTCATTCTAATTCATAATCATCCATGAAAACAGACTGCGTTATAGAGTTTCATAGCTCTGGCCTGTACCGCGCTCTTTCCGTCACAGGACAAAGATACATATGTATATTTGCTATTTTGCTAAGTGCGCTTGCATTCAAACCGTGGAAACAAAATATGAAGAGGTATAATGGAATATGCACACCACTCAATTTATGGCTACATGGAGCCAGAACAGCTCGAATGAGAGGCACGGCTCTTTCCAACAGCTTCAGGGGGAGATATAATATGAATTACCATATGCAATTGTATGTCACACACACACACACACACACACACACACAAAGACACGCACAGTTCTCTTCAAGAGTGACTAACAACTAGCTTATGTGAGGCAGCTCTCCCTCTCTCTCTCTCTCTCTCTCTCTCTCTCTCTCTCTCTCTCTCTCTCTCTCTCTCTCTCTCTCTCGAGTGCAATTGCTTTGTCTCAGCGTAGTTCCACGACTGACGATGTGACACTGCGGGGGGGAGGAGGCTCACTTTAAATGTTTAATATTCGTCAGCATGCATGCAATCTTCCAGCACGCCATCTGTATGACACTTGTTCTCTACAGGGAGACGAAAGGGGTGAGAATGACAAAGAGAGAGAGGGGGGGGGGGGGGGGGGGAGGTGAGAAAAGAGAAGTTAGGGTGAAAACAATGAAAAGAGCGAGGCCAATCGAGAGGGAGGAGTGAGCTGAGGGCCACTGTAGTGTAAGCAAAGTGTTTGATGCTTGTTGACAGCTGTATCTGTGAGGCGGAGAGGGGGCGGGAGGGGCTGATGAGCACACACACACACACACACACACACACACACACACACACACACACCAAGACCTATAATCTTATACCATGCAAGGTTGCGTGACCGTTCATACCCACTTCTTGCTGCTTCTCACACACACACCATTTGCCCTAATTGCTTGCACCCACTCTTTCTCACACACACTCACATACACACATGCTCACACAGGAGCAGGCAGATGCACCAATACATACACAGACACAACATTGTGTGCGCATCTCCCCTCCCCGCATCCCCCCGGTGGTGATGAGGGGAGTCCTAAAGGGTATCTCACACACACACACACACACGCACACGATCATGCACACATACAAACAGCCTATTAAGCAAATAGAAGCCAGTCACGCAACCCCGCCACTTCTCGCTTCCTGACTGCAACATTTAGCTAATGAACCCCGAACACACACACACACACACACACACACACACACACACAGACCTTCTAAGGATTTTAACATGAATGTAATGTAATGCTATTCAGCAGGATGCAGCGGTTAAATGAAATGGTTTATGTATGTGCCGAGGGGCAACTAGCCAGTTGAAAGGTTACTGGGTGCAACCTGGTGATTCATAAACGGGATATGCAGGACCACAGCTGACCGTGAGTCATGCGCACAACACACACACACACGCAAGCACTTCTAATCACACAGACGCTCACAGTGCTTTACAAAAATGTCTCATGAGAGCTACTGCATCTGCCCTCTATCTCAACTTTCCTTGTGCGAGCTCACACACACACACACACACATGCACCCGCGCAATCAATCCCATGGGGCACTGCCAGCCAACGCTCAGAACCTACAGGACCAAAGTGAACGCTCTAATAATTTCCATGTGAGATTAGGGGGCGAGTACAGTGAGATTAGGGAGCGACTGCCAGCGCTGTTTGTTTTGGGTTGTGTTCATGCTCCAGTTGACTGATTAATCTGGGAGGGTTACGTGAGGATAGAGGCCGGAGCCGCTTCTTCACCTGGCAAATGCTTCTACCTACTGGCCGCAACCGCACACTGCAGCTGAAGAGGAGTCAGATTTATTATGGATTACCGCCCCATGATGTGTTTTAACACTGATTTCAAACCACTGCGAACAGAAAAATGATGGCGGCTCCTATATAACAGCATAAAAAAGATGTTTAGAATGATGTAATATGGTAATGCAGCATTCACATCAGCTCACTGGGTTTTGAGCCGTCCAGACTGTAGCTTGCAAGTGAGATCACCTGTCAATCAAACAGTGTGTCCAGTACTGTGACGTCTTTCTCCTTGGATTTTCTGTTGATGCAGTTTGAGTTTCTCTTTTCTTTGTCTGTTCAGCCATGGCAGCTATCACTGCTCATGCTAACTACCCAGTTCTTCTTCTGTTTATTTTACTCAGCCTTTCTTCTACTATCCTGTAGAAAGGACTTCTGCCCTAGTTTGACCTGGTACCTTTGGATCATATTGTGGTTTCAGTCCTCATTAGTGTACATCTAGTCCTTCACTGCATCCAGATAATACAAGAGTACCCTCCCACTAATGAGTTTAGCAAACCTCAGCCACTGAACTTGCTCCAGGTCTAATGCATTCATTAATTTACTATAGAGTAGTGCTCTATTTGCAAATTTTCAGGACTTAATGAGATTTTATTGCTTTTAATGTTGAGCAGTGCATTTACTTTCATTCTTTTAATTGTATTTATTGTTGAACAAGAATGATGAGTTATGAAAGTTGAGTTGTTTGCAGCATAATTGTTTCATCCAACTGTCTAAACTTGTCAGTTACAGTAACCCATAAGCATTCTTTTGTCCTTATTGCCAATTGCCAACATTTTTCTAGTCTCTTATACTCATCAGAATTTGCACCAAATGAATAGTGACATACTTGGCAGGTTTTTGGGAAACTGTGACAGGCAACAACAGAAGTCAAAACATCTTAAATCTAAATGTCTCCGTACAAAAAGATGTTTTGATTCCTGTGTGATATAGTATGCACTGAATATATTCGCCTAACTGAAATGTTAGCTGCACTGCACCTTTCACTTTTTGCTCTTTGGAATAAAGCAGACTTATATCTCTGACAAGATATTTATGTGATTACAGCAACAATCCTGAAGCAACTTCTTTCCCATCATCATTCCTACAAAATGTTGCCCTGGGTATCAGTCAAACAGCATCACTTCGTATCAGTAAGTGTTGAATTCTATTGGCATCAGTGATCCATCAACACAGGCATTTTATCTCCCATAGCACTGAACATCTACATTACAATCCTCCTCCCTGAACCCTGAGGACAACCTCAGTTCATTAGTATGCCACAAGTATTAACTTTGTTTTAATGCTCCTAAACTTATTCTGCAGTTGTGATTTTTGCAGTAGTTTTGATAGTTCTGTAGTTTTGATTTGTAACATAGTGCCTGAATATCTATAGATTGAATCGAGGGGGGCAAAGTCATCTAGAAAGGTTTTTTTTTTAAAAATGTATCACAGTTAAATGGTAAATCTTTTGAGCTGCAATTAAAATGTAAGAGGCTTATGTTACGATTATCTCATTCCCTTCAGTGTCATTCATGCTTTACACTGTGCAGTTTTGCTGTAAGGAAAAATACATTTTACAAAGTAAGGCTTTTAAGACTTTAAAAGTAAGGATTTTTTGTTTCAGGCCCACTCCAAAACAAAACTGTTAAATTGACTCTCATGTTCTATAATGACTTGATCTCGTCTATTTTTTGCAGGAAAGAAATGCTGGTGAGAGAAGAGAAGAGACGCTGAGGCAGTTACAGACTGTCCCACCACTAAATATGTCAAATCTGAATGGTGCATCCCAATCCCCGTTTCAGATGTGAGAAGTGTCAGTATGAAAATGAGAGAGCTATTATGTTTGAAGGTTGAATGGTGCTCAACTCACTAGAGGCTGACAGTTCTCCTTATCAGTCAGTCACTTTAGTCAATAACACATCAGCACTTCAACTACACAGTCAGGACAGGTTCTGAGAGCAATAAATGAACTGGATTTCAACTTCAATCACTTTGAACACCATGTACCATCTGACTATCGTTTCCCTCTCTTTCTGGGATGAGAAGGTCCTTTCCATGCAAGGAACGGTAAATAGTTCTGTCCGGTGCACATGCTACAACATGCTTTAGCATGTTCATTAGCTTTATCCTAAAAGTCGGAAAATGAGAGCAGCTCTAAGACTGCGGGGTTAGTTCATTTTGAATGACAGACATAAACCTGCTAGGGATTGGCAAAATAGACATAAAAATTCGACAAAGAATAATGCATGTTCAATGGCAGAAGATCTCTCTTCCCTCAAGACTTTGGGCGTAATACAGAGGAAGTGGGCGAAGTTAGCCAGACAGCTAAAGTTTTTGCACCATTGATTTGTAATGGACTTAAAGAATACGGCTGGTGTTTTTAAATACATTTCTTATCGTCAACAAATCCTATGAAAATAACAAAATCAACAATGCTTTTGCTCTACTCCCATTACTTTCCGACTTCCCACGTTCCCTTTTTAGCCTTCAAACCGGAAGTCATTGGCTCCAATTGTAAGCTAAAAACCTTTAAATACAGCTCACAAAGACATAGTTTCAGTTTTAAAAATCCCTAACTGTTACCATGAAAAGTCAGGCTAATCAATTCATATGGGAACAAATTCTTCATTACGCGGGGGACTATTTTCGGTGCTACGGGACTACTTTCCTGAGGTGGAAAACGTGTTTACGGTCGGCTTATTAAGTTGTTTGAGGAAAAAGTCGGCTGGCCCGGTGCATCGCGATGATGAAATATTTTTTAACACAATGGAGTTCTATGGCTGCTGGGACATGGCTTTATTGGACATCGGCTACATGGACGAGACTTGTTAGCAAAACAAATTCATTGCTGATTTTGTTATTTTCATAGGATTTCTTGATGGTAAGAAATGCATTAAAAAACACCAGCCTTATCCTTTAATGATGAAGATGAGATTTTCTTTTTAGAAGTTATGAAGCTACAGGCCATTGAGTATAAACCAATAGAAACTTTTTGGATACACCACACTTTTGGTCATGCTAATGCTAATTAGCATTTCGAAACAGTGAAGCACCCAGCAGTCATGAAGCATCTGCTATCCACAAGCAAACAGTGGCAAAGGAAAGTAACCTTAGAGAAGGTGAAACAGTGAATGGTACTAAAGATGAGTGTTCATGAGCTTTTAGTGACCTACCTTTGTTAACTTATTCCCTCTTTTCAGGCAAAACACTCGAGAGCGTTTAGCCCTCAAGTCAACAGCGAACACATGGCACAGGAGGGCAGTTTAAAAAATAATGTGTGAATGTTTGAAGCACAAATGGTCTCACCATACAAGCTATGAGCCACTACTGCTTTGCAAGAGGATTGGTTGCACCTATTTTGAAGGACTAAGGGTAAACATCATTTACAAATTGGCCGCATCCACTCCTCACAGGTGCAAATTGTTCACTTAGAATCAGAGCGTTAGCACTATAAAAAAAAGGCCACAGGTGAGCTCTCTTGTTTTTGAGAACAATGGAAGCCAATGTTGCAGTGAAAGCTAGAGGAAGAGGAGGAAGATGACAAGGAAGAGAAAGGAGAACAGTTGTCTCACCAACCAATCACATCATGTTTTTGGATCTTCTGCAGAACTGAGAGACGACCAGTTCTATGGTGGAAGACACCGGCTGTTCACACTAGAACAACTGGAAACAGCAATGGAGAACATGGTGGTGGCAAACAATACCATTCGACTGAGACAACTCCAAAATCATATCATAGGAGACAATGCCATATTCAATAACATTAACCGGGTGAGCATGTCGATATTGGACCGCGTCCTACAGCACAATCAAATCCGTATGAAACCGCTATACAGGGTGCCATCTGAACGGGACTCAGTGAGAGTCAAAGAACTGCACAATGAATATGTGCAAGTAAGAACTATACTGTCAATTGACTGTATCCTATCAGCACTGTATAGACACATTACTGTAATCCAGTATATTGTTTTCACCATATTGACTACTCTAGCTATTCCTGATATTGTCTTCTCGTCTGTTTCAGAGAGTCTTGGAGCTAGATGCCGCTGCAATCCAGCATGAATACATTTTTATCGATGAGGTCGGCTCTAAACCTAGCTAAAACAAGGCGATGGGCAAAGAACATCATTGGCCACCGTGCCATTGTGAATGTCACTGGACAGCGTGGGGAAAACGTCACAATGTGTGCAGCCATTAGCCACCATGGTGTCCTCCATCACCATGCCACCCTTGGTCCTACAACACTACCCATCTCACCAACTGGTTCATTGACCACCCACAATGTTTGGTGCTGTATCTCCCACCATGTTCTCCATTTCTCAATCCAATAGAAGAGTTCTTTTCAGCATGGCGATGGAAGGTGTATGACCGCCATCCCCACGTGCGCATGCCTCTTCTGCAGGCAATGGAGGCGGCATGTGGCGATATAGATGTGGGGACTTTCCAGTGCTGGTTGCGTCACTAAAGACACCTGGCCATACCTGGGCGGAGCTGGAGAAAATTGCCCAGAACAGAATCCGGTGGAGGACCGTCGTCAATGGCCTATGTTCCACGAGGAGCGATGGGCTTAACTAACTTACATCACTCCAGGTGATATTTACCCCAGCTGTTTGACCAGGGAGAACATGTCTTGTGATGTAGATGAGGTGCTGTGGTCAGACCCAAATAGGAGGCAGGATGCAGCCTCATTTGTTTCCTTCTTTTTTTTTTTTTTTTTACAGAAAACCCATTTTTTTCTGTTTTTCTCCTCCTGCATTGTATTTTGTATGTAGAACACTTCACATATCTAAGTGTTGATTTGAAATAAAGCATTTGTGCTTGAAATAAAGTATGCGAGTTACTGTATTTGTATTTCACTGTAACAGTCTTTTACACAAGGCTGCTGTGCACAAGTGTAACTCTGAAAATGCAGAAGGCTGCGGCATAAACCTACTGATAAGATATAGTGTTTTTCGTTGAGCACATCAGTGTGTAGTTGGCTGTTAGAAAGTATTCATGTATTCATATGATGGCTTGTGCGTGTCATTTTTTTCCAATTGAGTTAACACATTTGTCCAAATTGCAGTCACTGTTCTCAAACACTTAACACAGCAATCGAAAGACCGGATACATTTGCAAAACTATTTGTATATTTTCATTGTTTTCATACATAATACAAAACTTAAAAATACATTTTATAAAACATTACAAGCAACTCTCTACATGAGATTGAAATTTCAGTTCAACACTCACATTACATTTCAACCACATTTCAATGACCATCCTATTTGATGTCACCTGGGATGGTAAAGCACACAGCACAGGTGGTACTGATTGCTTAATTTTTCACACACCAATCAGAAGAATTGGAAGAGAAAGAGGGGCAGAACGCTGCCAAGATGTAAAGACTCAACACTAGAATGACTTGTTAAGATGGAGATTTTTACTGTAGGTTGCTTGCTGTTCACCACTGCCTAGAATTGCCAATATGAAACAGTGTAAAGAATCCAGTCGACAAAAGCCTTATAGCCTAATGTTGTCACTTAGCAATCAAAAGGCTGCAATAATCTCACAACTACAAAGCGCGTGGAGATATTTACATTCAGTGCAGGCTCTTCACACATTTAAATTGAGACTTGCACATCTGTGAGTTCAATGCTTAACTCCTCATTTTGTCTTTATTTTTGTTCAGGAAAATATGCAAATCTCTGAGTTGACTGATAATATTACCACATATTATTATTGTTATTATAAAATTCTCACAGCTTAATGTTGATTAATTGTAATTTACTGATTGATTGTGCAGTAAACAAATGGCCTCAAGTTGTGAGTCAGTACAGTTCTCTATTGTATTGGAGAGAACATCACGACAAATTCACAGCTTGTAGAACATCACATAAGGCCTTTTACGAATTGTTAGGGTCCATTGGTAAATTTGATTTACCAAGTAGGAGATTTTATTTCAATAAAATCTCAATTTTATTTATTTTTTATATTTAATGTTATTCCTATGTCTTCTAATGGATTTTTTTACTTCCAGAGTAGAATTAAAGAAGGTAAATTGCACTGGTATTCATGGAGGAAACTCCATGAATGTGAAAGGTTTTCCACACTGTGCTCCAGATTTCTGAAGCAGAGTGTGGCCTACACACCCTAAAGTCCCATAAAGATGTGCTGATTGGACAAGAACCTGCTGTCAATTTGGGCACGACTGGCCCTAATCAGGCTAGATTATTAACAAACAGTGAATGACATCTGTCCTCAGTGATTCATCAGCACAGATAACTGGGGGGGAGGGTAACATTTCATACCTGCACATTACATGTTTGATTACCTTGTACACCAAGCAAAGGAGCATCAAACTTTGGTGTTGTTTTGTTTCTCCAGGACTCCTATAAACTACTACAACCCAAATATCTGACTAAATCCAATGAGCAAAAAAAGTGCAAAAAAGGTGGAAAATAACATTTCTGACCTAGGATAAAGACAAATTTGTTTTGGTTACATGTTAAGCTACTTAAAGATAAAAGAAAGTAGTAGTAAGTTCAGCTGAGTTTCAACAAAACCCAAACTTTATTTTTGGTACATTGCTCCTTATTCTGTCCTTTGCAATTAAATCACAGTTGTTTTTGAAACGTGGAATGTCCTCTGAATCTCACACTGAAGCTTGAATCAAAGGGAGAAGTCCTTCAATGTTTAAATACATCAGCGGAGTGTCACTCAACCTTGAATCTCTGTGTAGGCTGGGCTGGTTTGTAATGAGCTATAATCTGAATCAGGATGAAGCAGTTGATGACCAGGAAGAGCAATCCAGCCAGCCAGATCAACAGGAAGGTGTTGTTGCCTTCGAACTCCAGGAAGTAGGCTGGGCCCAACCAAACACCCTGACAGTGGAGACAAAATATAATACAATTGCTTTATACCAAGGTCAGCTTCACTTTACAGAGTTTTTATCTCACCTACTGGTACAGCATGAAGTAACCACTAAAAATACAACATGTTCCAGGATGCAAAAGTAATGGGATTTTGATAGGAAAATACAAGAAAATATTTTTTTTTGTAAATTGTGGGCATTTATTGTTAAATAGGTGAACGTTATGATATGGAGAATTAGCTATAAATATTTAAATATGCTGAGAAGATTTTATGAATTACCTGTCCAGCGAACCAGAGGGCCAGCAGTCCCACTCCCTGCTTTGCTGACAGACTCAGACGAGGGATGAGCAGAGGAAGCAAACACAGGTACCACAGGAAGTACTGCAACAGGATGGAAAGCAACACTCAATATGGCAAGGACACTGTTCTGGGCTTGAGCATTACAGTTGAAACTTCAACTGATAATGACTGCACAACAATACGGCAATAAGTCTATTGGTGTGTGCGTGTGTGTGTGTGTGTGTGTACCTGAGAGGTGCAGACTTTGTTGAAGGAGACAAAGATGGCGGTGTGTAGGAAGCAGCAGAGGGCCAGGTCAGGGTGAAAGGCCCACGACACAAGCAGCAGCAGGACGAGCTGCGGCAGAAAGGCTGCCAGGCCGAGCCACTGGCTCCACCGACTGTCTGCACACACAATGACTGTAAGTTAGTGATGTACACACCAGTGATATCTGTCAGAGTGGTAAGGTTGACCAAGACTAGTAAGCTGCTACGCCTCCAATGATTCTCCATTTTCTATCAACAGAGGAGAAAGAAAACATCACAGTTCTCAGTTCTGATTGGCTGAGTCACGTTCAAAGCTGTTGTAACATACCCAGTAAACACACACTTGCGACGTATTGTTAAGACTAATGAGCAACAACTTTGTTTAGCTACTGTTCAAAAACTATACTGCTTGATGGAAGAGTAACATTTACTTAATATTTAATTATTGATTACACATGCTTTCTATTTAATTACAGTGGTACATTACTGTCATTGTATACAAACAATAAGGCATGAGACTTTTACAGTAATTTTAGGAAAGCTAAGAGGATAACGCGAATGACAACACCTCTTAGCTGTTTGAAAATCACTGTAAATTACGGCCTCTTGTAGCTTATTGCTTAAACAAGTACCACAAATGAGCCCCTTAATTATTCTCTCTATAAGTCACTTTCATTTAATTTGTTAAAAAATTCAGTATTGGCTGCAGCTTCCATGAGAATATTTCACATTTCAGTGTACAGAGCCTATGATTGTGTTAAAAAGAAAACAAGAGGCACTTGAGTTGCCTAATGTCCCGCCATAATCACCATGATATATTAAACATAACCAGTTATGCTAATAGGGTCATTAATTAAGCTAATCATTGCTTGGATGGATGGATGGATGGATGGATGGATACCTGCAGTGAGGTAGAGCATGTAGAAGTAGGGAGAGAAGTTGTGTCTGATATCTCTTCTGGTCAGGTGGTACAAGTAGGTCTCATGAAGGAAGTCCCAGCCATACCTGAACAACACAGAGAGGAGAGGAGTTCAGTCACATGGAAGCTATCAAAAGTTAGTGTACTTGTTCACTTCATGGCAGGCTGTAAAAACAAAGGCTCTGATGAAGAGCTGTCCCACTTTAGTCACCTATGCAAGTTCTACAGATAAGTGAGGAGATATGCGGAGAAAGCTGGGATGTAAAGTTTTTGTCAAAGCAAAGTTGTGGGGGAATTAGGTTGTCAATACATCTCAAGTGTCAACCTTTAACAAAGCACTTGCCTTAAATTCTAAGAAATTAGTTTGTGTTCTTACCCAAATAATAATAGCATATGGCCTAGAATGTAGTCTTCAAATATGAGAACACTTGGCACATTTGTTGTTTATTTAAATTAATAGCCTCATCATGTTTTAAATTAGTGCTGAATACCGGTAGGCTCTCTAGACTTATTCCACCTCCTCTCAATAACAGAATCAGGAAGATCTCAGTACAGACCTGTATGTTGGGGAAACCATACTCCATGTGTGTGTTTGTTTGTGTAATTCCCTATTTAAACTCACATGTGATAGAAGAGAGCCGTAAGCCCGCAGAAAACTCCTCCGGCCACACTTGCGAAGAGGAACAGCTCTCGGTTGAGGAAGCTGCCGATGAAGCCCAACAATCTCCTCCACCTCCACCCCTCCTCCTCCCTCTCCTCTGCTCCAGTCTCTGGTGAGCGCAGGGTCAGAGCGATGGGCAGAGCGTATGTAATGGGGTAGATCTTCATATGGACCGACAGGCCGTACAGCATGGCTGCCCATATCAGACGCCGGCCTAGAACAAAATAGTACAGGTAATAGTGGATGAGCTGTATGTAAAAACAAATTGCATGGATGCCGTGTTATGTGTATAGACCCTTTTCACAGCAGCCATTTTCACGTGTCATAGCAGGGTAAACACAGGTGTAACTAATAACATTAATGATGGTTCCATTCCATTTAGGTGTTCCAGTGCCAGGGCCCTGGTATTGTTCATGCTGGCTCATTGGAATGGCTGTGGAACACCTAAATGAAACCATCATTAATGTCATTAGTCACACCTGTGTTTACCTGCTATGACACGTCAAAATTGCTGCTGTGAAAAGGGTCTATTGCCAGGCATAGTCGAGTATGTCATCATGCTGAACTGGGAAGACAGAATGCATGATCACCCACAATGTGGACAGCAAGTAACTGTCAATAATGTTATTATTGTACAGTTTTGTTACCGCCATGTCTTCTAGTCAAACTTTGAGTCTAACTGTTCAAAGTGCATTAATTCAGAATGGTTATTCAAACAATTGCATCAGAGGTGTCTAGTTATAATCTACATTAAACAAATTTGTGATGCAACTTTATTAAACACTCAATTCTGATTGGCCAATGAACACATTCTGAGGTCTGTTATTTTGAATAACAGACAGCTGTTTCACGTCTAATGTCACTCCACAGTCAAGTCTGTTTTGTTGATTTCTAATCAAATTAACTAGCGACACCTGGTGACAAAAAGACATCACTGCTTAGTTACTGCAGACAGTCCTGCTGGACTGTTTTTTGGTGGATGTGTCTAAATCAGCTTGTAATAAAATCATTTAAAATTAAAATTTTGTCTCAAATGATTAATGTCTTTGGTAAGTAGCAGTGTAATAAGCGTGATAATTATCACTTACTTGATGGACCCTAACCCTACAGGATGCTTACCCTCACCTCGAGTCAATCAGAGTGGTCTTCTCCCACACCATGATACAATGAAAGACCATTTCAAATTTCAAAATCAGAAAAATGATTCCTTTTTTCCTGTCTTCAACTCATATATAAAATATATAAACATCCATGTCAAAAGACGTGTACATGCAGCATTCATGCGTACGTGGAGATACAGACTGGAGACATACAGTCAGACACGCACACACACACACACCCTTACCTTCCATACAGAGTAACGTCCCCAGTACCAGGGCTGCCAGGATTGACTCAGCATTCCCTCGGCTGGACACTCCCATGGGCAGAGGGTTGAGGAGCCACAGAGAGCAAACACGACACGCCGCCTGAACGTAAATCCCAACGAAAACACAACTTTACCTACAGTGCATTTCCCAGAAAACCCTCCATGTCCCTCTATTGTCTCCAACCACAGAACAAATGTTATGAACAACCTGTCACTGGATCTCTGGTCAATGAGGATTAGACTGATAAAAACGACCAAATAGACTGTCCACAAACAGACCTCGGAGCCGAGGCCTCGCAGGCAGAGGATCCGGTAGATGAGCAGTCCTGAGAGCACATCACAGACGATGAAGAGGATCTTGCCAAACATTAGGTTGACATAGATGTTGGGGGTGAGCAGCCAGGCTAGAAGAGGGGTGTAGCGGTAGGTTGATCTGTTGTATGGCGACTCGCCCTGTGGAGAAGAGTGCAGCAAGGAAATGAATGATGAATGCAAGATGAGCAAAAAATACGTTAAAATGGTTCCAACTAAAATGTAATTGGGGTTCCATTGTGTTTGTATGTGCATTGCCATATGCTGCCGTTCATGTATGTTAAGATTTGCCATCATTCAGATTCATTTTGATGACATTTTTGATGTCATTTATGTTGACAAATAGCCCCAATAAGTGCCACTTTCTCCTATTAGACCGTCACGCCAAACTCCATTCAAAAATCTGGCACTTAATGTAGATTTGCTTCGGCACACGTATATACCCCGATATACCCCATATAACTGACTATGCTAGGCCACACTTCAATTCGGCATACATATAATCCACCAAGCAAAATACATTTCAATAAAGTTTCAACTTTTGCAATTGGCGCCTAATGTACTCAAAACACGTCGTGGTGGGCAGTAGTGAGCAGCGTGAAACAATTGTAAAGCGTGACGTTTTATTTAAATAAGTGCTGCTTGATGGAGCATATGGGTGCCGAATTGGAAAGTGGCTCGCTGCGACGAAGAAAAGGTCTTGAGTCATGTTTCATAATGTAGGTTATATACATTACTGGATACTGATAAGCAAGTCTACAATAAATGCCAGACCTTTGAATGGAGTTTGGCGTCACGTTCTCTCCATACCAGAGAACGGCTACCTGTTACTGTCACTGTTACCTTAGTGAGGAACCTTGCAGCATCTGTGAACACATGATAGTCAATATCAGTGTACTTCACCACCATAGTCCTGTCCTGGTAGTCGCCATAAGCGACCAGGGCGAGTCGTATAGCGAAGGAAGCCGTGAAAAGGACATGTTTCTCCGTAAGCTTGGATATCAGCCTCTCCATCACCAGCCAAGCGAGGAAAACCAGATCAGCAGGCAGCACGGACTGCTAGCTACAGCTGAGAGGCTGAAACGTTAGCTAGGGAGCTAAATTAACTAACTTAGTTTGCTCTCTCTACGCTGGACTAGCCAATGTGTCCTTTTTCTCGTGGCCATCTGGGCTTTTCATTCTGGTAAATAACCTCCCAGCTATGTCTGTTACTTTACAGACACAGTCTTGTCTTGTTTATAGCCTTTAGGTTTTACTTAACAAGATTCCAAAACAGCATGACAACTAGGAAGTAATCCGGAAGCGTCCTTCTGACCTTCTTCTTTTTGGAGTTTTACTGGCGGCTCGCAACCAACGACAAAGACGCATTACCGCCACCTACTGTGCTGGAGAGTGAAGATGAACATGAACTAACCCTAAATAATATTTTTCTCTTTAATCCCGTATTTAAAAAAAAAAAATTAGAGAACCCTTTCCTTGCCTGATCCCTACATATACACACTCTGTGTTATATTTGGCACACACCAGTAATATGTTCCACTGTTTCTGGTACCATACTGTATATCATACAACCCACTTCCACGCTTCCCCATTACCTGCAGTGTAGAATTCAAACCTGTATGCCCAGACCTCAGCCAAACATCACTCCCTCCTCCTAGTTTCTACCAGTTTCAACTCTGAAGTTGTTGATACATCTGACAGACTTCACACTTTCTCTCCTTTTCACTTTAGAAATGTAACATAAGCCATGTTACAACAGAACAAAAACATCACACAAAATATATTCAAACTACACACTTTTATTCCATTTGTAAAAGCATAAGGTTGACCAAGCGTCCCGATTTATGCGCGATTTTTGACCTATTGTCCCGCGTCCCGCAACCAGATGGAATGTCCCGCATTTTGATAAACTGGAGCTTGAAAATTAAAAACTATAAATTTCTATCATATTGTCATTTGTTTTACAATGCATGCTGCACAGAGAGTCAGCGCAGTCCTCCTGTGCTGTCAGGACTATTATTGTCAGACGATGATAAAGAATATAACATGTGAACATGTTTCCTACCTTTCAGTGAGCAGGCCATTATTAAACTGTCATGTAATGTGCGGCAAAATGCCTGTCCTGCAATTTGATCATTTGGATTTGGTCACCCTAATATGAATACACACCCTCCATGTAAACTCTTGTTCTTTACATTCTGTCTATTCATTATGGAAGAAACTAAGTGCATAGGGTAAAACTACATCTAACTGCACTTTTGCATGGTTATAAAAAAGTGGCTATTAAAAATAATTATAATTCCATGATAAGGCATATAGTGCAATGTCAGATCAGTAAGGAAATATTCATCTGACAATGTGACTTCATCCTCTTTGGTTAACCGAATCCATCCAACACATGGTGGAACTACATACTGAATGGATAAAGAGCCTTTTACATATATGTCATAAGGGAACAGTTAACTCCTTTGTCGGCAGTTGAAAACAGCATCATGTAAAGTGTGATGAGGGCAAATTCTTTAGAGCCTAAAGGTTTTAGGTATAAGATGAGATAAACTAGGCTCTAAGCACATAAAGCCCAAGATAAACTAAGGAAGGGTCTGACGGTGAGTCACAGAGAAACAGTATTTGGGCAGGACGCCTATGCAAAGCAGTATGGGACATGAGACATGGGAGAAACACAGGATAGGTTGTGTAAGGATGGATGCACACTACAAGATTTTGGCCCCAATTAATCCAACCTACGCAAAAATCCAACACCATAGTTTCCACTTAAAGGCTTTCTGGCAACATTCTGGTCTTGAAAATATGGGACGGCAACTCAGGATGTAATTAGCTGGGAGAAATCTTGTGGTGTGAATACATATACATATATTTGTACTTTTTCATAACATTGGTTCCCCTTGATTTATTTCCCCCCACCGGTGGAGAACCACTGCTCACGCAGGGGAGCAGAATCGGCCGGCGAACAGGACGCTCATGCTGGGGTTGTGTCGGATGAAGAAGAGGAAGGGGTGGTCCGCCATGAAGATGGTGGGGACCGTGTAGCTGCAAAACCTAATGGTGGCGGCGGTGGCGGCGGCGGCCTCCGTTCCCTCCTCGTTGACCTCCACGAAGGCCTTGTGGACCACCTTGGACAACACCAGGTCGTTGGCCGGAGACATGCCTGTTGGCAGAAGAGAGAGGGAGAAAGAGAGAAAAACACTTAGAATACTTGAGAAACTTTTAGCTAGAAGAGATGACTAAGCATTAGGGATGGGAAGATATGCTTATCTCAATATGATTTGATACGCGATATGGGGTTCAGTGACTGTATGACTGTGCAGAATTATGTTTATTTCTGCGACACAAATCTTCAAATCTAGCAAAAGCACTGGCTTGCTAGAATGTAAACAATTTAAAAATGTCATTACAAAGTGTAAATAATATAATTTGGATGGAGAGCTTGTGAAATTGTGATGGACAAGCCGTCTCATTTGTGATTACTACAGCAGAATAAAATGGAGCTAATATTGCGATTCATTTTTCTGCCCCACGATACACATTGTCACATTTTTGTATTGCGATATATTGTCCCATCCCTACTAAGCATGAAAGTTCTTTTCCATCTACAAGTCATACACTTCAAGAATCTCTGTGTGTTTATATTCTCAAAAAACTAGGCTAAAGTTTTTAAAAAGTAAGCAACAGATAATTTTAGATGCTTCTGGTCTATACAGCATCATCGTAAGTTTGATTAGACAATGCATTCAGTTTTCTAAAGATTACACACCCGCACATGATTTCTGAGCCCCGCCTCCTGCTTCATGAATATGCAATTTTCATCACCCGTGTGGCGTCCATGATGGAGGAATTTCGGAAACTAGTTTGTCTTGAGGAAGAAATACTTTCGCAAAACATTAAGTATACCAAATAATAACAGATGCTTAAGAAAATGTATGTATTCCGGTTCATGTATCCCAAATTTTAGCATGTCAATGTCAATCAAACAGTGTGTCCAGTACTGTGACGTCTTTTTCCTTGGATTTTCTGTTGATGCAGTTTGAGTTTCTGTAGGCTGTGTGGATTATTACTCTATCTTCTCAACAGAATTTAATTTAGAGATCATCAAGCAGCGGCATTTTCCGTCTCTTTAAATGATTATGTGGACAGCTGATCTGGTCCAGCCTCATGTCCTACCAGAGAAGTCACTCATTCCGATGTCAAAGGCGTCCACCATGCCCATGCTGCTCAGGATCTTCTTCAGGTCGTACTTCTCCTCCATCTTGAACCGAGGCAGGCCCACCTGAACCTCGACTGTGTTCATCATGTCTGGACGAGTCCACTCCACAAACTTCTCATACGTCAGCTTCTTCTCCAGCTGTGGGAGACAATGTCAACAATTAGTTTGTGTGTGTGTGTGTGTGTGTGTGTGTGTGTGTGTGGTACCTTCTCCAGGCCTGTTGTACCGTCCTCCATGTCGTTGGGCAGGAAGATGAGCATGCTGAGGTCCTTCCCCTTGTAGGGCATCTCCAGGATCTGTCCAACACAGCGGGTTGCAACCGTTACAGTGTGCAGACTGGACTAGTAACAGTTTGACTGTTTCTTTTGAATGAACAAGCTGGCTGATAAGATTGCATAAAAAAACAAAACATTAACATATTATTGAATAATTGTGTGATGGACTGATTATTTGATTGGTGGGTTAGCTGATTTAGACTTGCTGTCACTTTGGTTGCTGCTTACGAGGATTCAATTCAAAATAAACTAGAAGGTTGGAGTGCGCAAACCTCCACCAACGCTGAACAATTCTCCAACTTGCTCTTACACCCAAAGACATCATTCCCATCACTTCAATTTAAGTTAAATTGATTTGTTAACCCTGGAAAAAGCCCATTCACATATAGAATGTTAACTATAAAGATAACTATAAACTATAACTATGCATTGTTACTCAAGCATTCAAACTACAGCGATGTCTGTGATCAGTTCCTCAGCAAAGGAAGCATCACTGCAGTGAGCTACGCAACGCTCCACCCCCTTCTTTCTTACAACTTTAATTTGATTGGTTGAAAATGTTTCATCATTGTCTCTGCATCCAAAAACTCATTCTGAGATTGATTCAAAAATATAGTTATAGTTATAGTTATGGTTTTGGATGTTTTTATAGTTGTCGTTGTAGTGGGAACACAGACATTCAATTGACTTAGAATGATTTAAATCTTTTTACAGTTATAGTTAGCTTTATGTGAATTAGTTTCATGGTTATGGGTTAAAAAAGAAAAAAAATCTAATGTTGGAAATACCAGATCTGGATCACCACCAAAATCTAATCAATTGTTTTTTGGACCATGGCTGATCTGTCCACCAACTTTCATGGAAATCCATTGGTAAGTTTTTTAAATATCCTGCTGGCGGACAGACAGACAAACTGACAGGGGCTAAAACATAACAACCTTGTGGAGGTAATAATATGTTGGTTAGTTGATTGATTGATTGATTTATTTAAAATAGTTGTTGCTTAGTCAGTTAATAGGAATCCAGATAAAATTTAGACTAATTGATTGATTGAGTGACTGACTGATTGATTGATTACCTGGCAGTTGGCCTTGGGGATGAAGGTGAGAGGGAACTCATTTGTCTGGTGCATCATCTTCACCGGCTTAGTGTCTTTCTGAGGACAACAGCAAACAGAACAAGCTCTTTTTTCACTGAGCTTCTAACTTGTAGCCCGTTATAACTGTCATGTATAGCATGGCTGTCTTTGATGAGTCCCATCTTCTGCTCATTCTGCCTTCTTCAGGCATGTATTTATTCTACATACTGCATGTATAGTGTGTACACTAAACAATCTGTCATTGTCCTGTTATAGTTCTGACCTGAAGACTCACTTTTTCAATATCCTGTGGTGTGGAAGTGAGGAAAGTCTGATGCAACTTTCTCAGTAACCTTCGTATTAGTGATGTTTTGAGCCATGGTCATATGTGAATTGTCTTTCTGTGCTTTGCTTTGTGTTGTGTTCCTCTCTCTCCCTCTCTCTCATCCCTGTTAGAGTGTGAGTGTGTTTGCTGAGAAACAGGTGGTGTGCTACAATTGGTTGGTGAGTGTGATTTGTGTAGGTGTGTCCTGGCTGGTGATTGGTTCCCTATTGCTGCTCCCAGGATATAAAGCTGCTCCCACCAGTCCAGAGGGGCCTCTCTTCTTTTCCAGCTCCCAACACGGCAGCACCTTGTAGTTGATTCTGTGACTTTGTTTTGTTTGTCTGAGTAAACTAATGGATTGTAGCTTTCAGCAGCCCTGGGAGGTGTAGGGTGGGTGGCCTTTTTTGTTGAAAGCCTGTTTTCTCCTGTTTTTTCTTGGTTAGGAGCTTAGGTAAGAAGCTTGTTGCTTTATTTCTGATAGGTAAGTAGAAGTTGTTTGGGCTTGGTTTTATTTTGGTTTATTTTGGCTGTGTACCCACTCTGAAGTCTTTCTCCCTGAGAATATTAAAAAGGTGAGCCACACCTCCATGTTCTGTCCTACAGATGGACTTGTAGTAGACATTCTACAATAGTAATCAGATTTCGTTCCCTTCACCCCTTTCTGTCTCTGCTTTCCACTGTTTCCTATAGTCAGGGTTCCCACTGTGGCCCTGATGTGAAATTCAATGACTTTCCATTAGTAAGTCAGAGTGCTTCCATGAACTAAAAAAGATGATTCCTTCCTGGTTTGTCAATGTTGTTCTTAAGGAGTGGACAGTCTGGTTCCCACTCCAGTCAGGCTTTAAACTATCTAATGCAATGAATGTGCAAGACAAGATGTTAAATACATTCTGCTATATTCCTGTAAAGTGAACCATATGTACAATTCCCTGATATTCCCCAGATAATGTATCAAATTCCCTGACTTTCCCTGTTTGGAATATGCCTCTCTAAATTTCAGAGGGTTGAAGGACTAAAAATGTTAAATTGGCTTTTCTATTCTCCTGCAGTGTGCACAGTAACAATCTCTTTTTTAACCTGACCTGAGTCGTGCTTACATCAGATTACAAACATGATACAACATGATAAAGAAAATCACTTCCAAGTTCCAACCAATAAATCCTCATCCAACTCAAACACCCCACTTACATCATCCTGTATTTTACCAGTAACCCTGCACATGCCAGTGATTAGAAACCTCAGTTATAGTATATTCTACCATGCAATACAACTTCAGAAACCAATACAGACTTTTGTTTTCTGCGGTCAGTTGTTGCCTTCGTGTAACGTTACCTTGTTGAGTCTAAACTGAGTGTCTTTGGTGCGGTCCTCCTTGAACTTCTTGTCCCAGTTGCCTTTGAAGTAGATGGCGTTGACCAGCACTAGCCTGGTCATGTTGTCCACCACACCTTGGACCAGCACCTCCTTGATTTTATCTGGTGAACGGCACAGACACAAACACACAAGGAACCAATGATGTTTGAGACAAAGATGCAGCGCTGGATACAACAAACAGACTATAGCTTTGTCTGTATGCACTCATGGTGCTGTATGGCATTTTGCTATACGTGTGTGTGCAAGTGAGTGCGTAAGCTTGTCTGTCTGCATAAAAATACTTGAAATCCCAGCTACTGATGCATACACACACAAGGAGAGTGACACTGTAGTGAAGCAACAAAAACATGGTGTTCATCTCAACAGGTTTTCCACTTCCTCCCATTCTCCCGTCTCTTCCCAAACACATGGTTGATTTTGATGAGTGTGTGTGTGTGTGTGTGTGTGTGTGTGTGTGTGATCCACCTTGGGTCTGCTTCTCCACCCAGCTGTTGATGTTGTTCCTGGCTGCCTCTGGACTGGTTTTGAAGTCCACAGACTCCAGCTCTGCGTTGTAGTGCTTCTTGGTTTCTGCTAGGAAATCCTGAAACCATCAATATGTATTTAGTACTACTGATTCCTAAATAATTTCATTCATTCATTCACAGTAGTATGTTCAGTATGACTGCTGAGCCTGCTGTTCACTCCCTCACCCGCTCGTTCATTCTTTGGGTAAACACACCCACACCTGCCCATACAGACACAGACACACACACACACACACACACACACACACACACACTAACACACTAACACACTAACACACACACACACACCTCAACAAACTGGTAGGACTTCTCTCCATACAGCCTGTTGGCCAGGCTGAGGGCGTACGGGGCTTCAGGCTTGTTCAGCTCGCTCATCAGTTTGTTGAAGCCGACATGGACGTCCTCCTGAACCTTCTGGACATTCAGGCTCTGCGGACAGCCGAAGAAGACCAGATTTACAGAGAGGCATTGAGGTAGTGGCAGAGGAAGACTAGTTTGAACCAGGTTAATACAGCTGCATGCATAGTAGAAACTTTGGACCTCGAAGGAAGGGAGATTGTCCCACTGGTCAACTTGTTAAGCTATGAGAACATAGACACTAAAATCATCCATGTGTCCCCAGTAGATCATTGGCTCTGGAGCTCCATGCTAACACTGTAGCAGACACTATGGTGAGTGGTAGTAGGCGACTAGCATTATCTCCAAAGTGAGAAAATGAGAACTTTTAGCAGCTCTAAAGCTAAATGGTAAGTTGTCTTAAATGATATGCGGCTTAGTTTGGCAGTTTCATGTAGCAAATTGGTCAAATTTACTCGAAATATGATATAAAAATAACAAACTGTTTTGAACCAGCAGGGATTACTTTCCCTCGGACGTGAAGATAATGAGCGATGGGAGACAGTGTGCAGCTAAAAATCACTGGTCAGCAGATTAATACGTGCTTGCTCACCAGAAATAGTTCCAAAAATAAACCTATATTATAAATCTACAGGCCATATGATAAAAACCACTTTATATTACAATTATATTCAATTGTATTGTATGTTCTCATCACTAAACGTTGATCAACGGGACAATCTCACAAAAACTCTGTGTATTCCTTTAAATTGCAGACTTATTAGTAGTTTAGTTTATTTTTATCTGAGAACACCACCCACTGCTGTTTGCATGTCAGGTTCACATCACAAAATTCCAACTCCATATTGTTTAGAGGAATATGGAAAAGGAAAAATAGTAGACTGTTTTACAGTCATCTCCATTGTGGACAACAAAAAGCCCAAATACTTTTCAGTGGGCGAATTCAGGATGGTTTGCATCCGAATCAGCAAGACACCAACCATCAATTTATTGTATTCCCAGTTGGAGATCAGACATTAGCAAGCAAGAGAGTGAGATAACAAGTGTGAGATTCTCCCAGGAAGCACCTTCTCCTTCCCTGTAAGGATCCCCTCACCAATGACACCAACCAGCCCGTCTGTTAGTACAACGCCCCTCGGTTAGTTCATCATTCCTTTACTGTTGGCTTTGTTACCACCTTCAGCAGATACTGCATCTGCATCTGCTCTGCCAGACCAGTGTAACCTCTCTGCAGCAGAGGTTTTCTGTCTCTGTTGGCATGGTCTGGCACTCTCCACATGAACTCAATGTGAAAAATAGCTCAGGGAGAGCCACAATACCAGCGGGGAAATGACTCTCAGACAGATTTGCAGGTGTCAAAATGATATAGTTCTTTATTTTTGCAAGTGCAGTACGGGTAGGATGCTGGAACTCCAGTGTGGTTCCTCCCAGTCCGGTAGTGGTGGCTGAACTCGGGAGGAGGAGGGAACTCTGGCCTGGAAACACAGGAGAGAGGGTAGGTGAGGGTAACTGGTCCGGGGGAGAGCCGGCTCACGATGCTGGTGGTCCGTAGTCCAAACCTCGTTGTCAGGTCCATTCCTACTGGGTCGTTCGGCCGGGGCGCACGCACTTTCTCGTTGGTGAGGAAACAAGCAGAGGTCAGCACAGTCAATACTGCACAAGTCAGTTTATCCAGATATCCGGCAGGGCAGGAAGGTATCGGCCCTCCCACACTCTGCCCAGTGTTCTCCTGTGTGGGAGAGAGCGCTGTCCGTGGTGCTGAAGCCCAACTGAGCCATCATTCCTGGCTGAGACTCCACAACCTGTAAATATTATTATTTTTATATTATATCTGTGAGATTCCAATGTATTGTGTTCACCCAGTGGTTCCCAACTCCAGTCCAGGACCCCAAGTACTGCTTGTTTTCTTTATTGCCATCTAGCTAATAAGGACTGATTTAGACCTGGAACATGGTGAGTGCAATGAACTACCTGGTAAGATAGAAAACCAGCAGTACAATATGTCCTCAGGACTGGAATTGGGAACCAGGAACCAAATGTGTCTGAGGAGCCTAATATACATTATGCCAGTCCTTGACATAGAAATGAGCCTTATTGCCTTACTGGGAAAGCTGATAGCTTCATCTGTAGTTACAGTGCAATGCACAGATTAAGGGGAAAAAAAAAAAGGGAAACCGGAAGACCTAGGACTGCGGATATACAAACCGTAAACAAAGCAGCGTTTGCTTACCATTTTCACACCACTCTCGCTCATCACAGACGGTTTCGCTACTTCTAATCGAGAATATGTCTGATAAGAAGTTGCAAATGGCACTGGCGTTGTCAGCCCTTGGTCTTTTGGTTGTGGAAGAACGACTTTGTCGTTTGCTTGCTTTCGTCACTTCCGTTTCTCTTCTCGTGCCAATCAGAGTGATCTCTCTCACCGACGGGCTCCGCCGCCGATTCAACATGCTCAATCGGCCGAAAAGCCGCCGACAGGTGTCTGACTAGTGCCAACGGTGCGGGACACACCGCAAAAACTAGGGACACAGGCGCTTACCGACGGCCCGACATTGGTCGACGGCCGACCGTCGGCCTGGTGTGTCAGGGCCTTAACAGCTACCATTAACCAGTTAGCATTAAGTGAAAGGTGCCTCTGTGGCAGATAACATGTCAAAAAGCAAAAAGATAACTTGACAATTTCAAGTATGACATTGTAACAGGCTAACACAATTAGAAAAGGTGTAAAGTAAAGCAATTGACGTTTGGAGCAATGCTAATTGTATGCATGTTAATTGTATCGATTAATGACATGGCTAGCAGCATGTATTGTGTAACTCACCACTCAGTAAGAAGCCGGGAAGTTGCTGGTGGCCAGACCTCTGCCTCAGTATCTGAAAACTCAGAGTCTGATGGTTCATACAGGTGTGGCTGAACTACGCTGATTCTGCCCGCTTCTGCCATCCTGCCGGTCTCGTTGTTAGCAGCAATAAAAGATGGTTTTCGTGATGTGGCTCGGAATACTGGACAGGTAGATGTCATGATCAAGCATGATCTGACCGCGCCCCCCCAGTCCTGACAAAACGGTCTGAGCGGCCAGATGGGCTGGTTTTGAGCTGTTTTATAATAGTTGTGAATGTTTTTGGGTGGATACTTAATGTGATGGTCAGCTGTGATATTATATATAAATGTTTAGTATTTGGGACCATGTTTCCAGAGGCTTTAATACCTTGTATAAATAAATATCAATCTGCATCTCACCCTCTGAAGGTAAAATGTGAGCCAACATCCATAAAGAAGGAAAGAAAATAACTGTTGAACCCACACCTGTTTTCTGCGGTAATGTAAAAAAAGGATGTTGAAATTCCAAGGTACTGTAAGCGACGTGGGTGTGTGTGAGGGAATAAATCAGTCCAACACGTTCTGGGTTTTCCTCATAACTTTTAGTGAGGTCTTAAACACACAATCAGCATGCGGCCATTCCCCTTCTTTCCTGTGCTTTTTTCCCTCATCTCTAACCCCAAGCTCAATTCCCCGAAACCCCCCCACTGTTTCAACAGCGCCGCCAAGCAGCTGACACTAGAATATCACCTAAACCTATGCAGACAAGATGACAGGCAACATTCAATACGAACACAGTAAACCCATGTTTAACTTACGTTTACACAACTTTTGCCCATAAAACACAATTTCACTCTTACACATCTTCCCCCCCTTACAAAAGAAGCATCCTCGCTTCAAAATAGCTGTAATGAAATTGTCACTACCTTATGCTTAACACCAATATAAACAGATGAAGTTGGCAAAACAACATAACAATTAACAGTGGAACAGGATACACAGTTTTGTTTTTTTTGTTTTGTTTTTTTTGTGTCCTTGTATATGTCCATAACAGTCCATCCCAGTGTATTGTGTTTTGTTCTTGTGAAAGCTCGGATGTGTCAATCATGAAACACCAGGTCATTCAACAGACCTGTAACGCACTGGGGGACGCACACAACGACCCGACTTGGTCCTCACTCCCGTGAAGGGCTGAACTACAGGGGACATTTCACTGGAATATCCTGTGATAGCACTGTCTCCCACCTGCGGTGTGGTAGGAGTAGCACTCTGAGGCAGAGGGCAAACATTTGGCTGAGCCCTACTCGGGGTCACAGAGCACCTGTGTGTGGCTGGGTGCCAGTATACATAAGGTCTGGAGCCTGAGAGTGCAGTGAGCAGTGGGGGACCTGGGCTGTTTGCTGGTGCGGTCAGTCCTGAAGGTGCGGGCGGAACTGGAAGTCTTTCAGCTGACCAGGCGGAGCGATAAGGTTTCAGGCGATTGTAGTGAATGACCTTAGGTTTAGCCCTAGGGTCCCGTTGGTCCAGAAGCTCATAGTCTACTCCGATGTCACTCGTGCCTGAGTCGAACCGTCGCAGCACTTTAAAAGGGCCAGTCCACTTAGGTGACAGTTTTTGTCTAGCAAGGGCAGGAAGGTCAACCCATACTAAGTCACCTGGCTCATAGGCTGCGTGTTTCATCCGACGATCATAGTAGTGCTTTTGTTGAGCACCTACTGCCTCAATGTTATGTGCAACAGAGTGAAAAGCAGCGCACAGTCTCTGTAATACCGAATTGGCATATGCACTTGGAGTACCTGGAGTGGCCTTCAAAACTCCTGGGGAGTCTCCGAGGAGGAGATCAGCAGGCAGACGGGCCTCTCTACCATGGGCGAGGAAGAAAGGAGTGTGTTTGGTGGAGGAGTGAACAGTTGTGTTGTATGCAAATTCAACCTGTCGCAGGTGGTCATCCCATTCACCTCCTCTGGTGTACAGATATTTTGCCAACTGGTCCTTGATGGGCCTGTTCGCCCGTTCCACCATGCCATCCGACATAGCATGATAAGGAGATGTCCTCGTTTTATGTATTCCCAGACGGGAGCACAGTTCTTTGACAAGGTCTGAGTCGAACTGACGGCCTTGGTCAGTGTGCAAACTTTGAGGCACACCGTGGTGGCTGATGTAGTCTTCAAACAAACATTTAGCCACAGTGGTTGCTCGTTGATCAGGAAGCGCGTACACGTTGAGGTACTTAGTAAAATAGTCCATTACAACAAGTACATACCGATTACCACGGGGTGTGAGTGGCAGTTCAGTCAGGTCTGGTGTGGTGTCTGTGGTCGCCTTGTTTCACAGGCTGTGCATTCAAGACACCAATGAGTTATGTCACGTGTCATGTGAGGCCAAAAACATCTGACCTGTGCCCCTTGTAGTGTCTTTTGTGCACTGAAATGTCCAGAGAGTGAATGTCCATGTAAAGTTTGAAACACCTCCTTCTGCAAGCTATTAGGGACTACAATCTGTGAAACAAGGTCACCTGGGGGAGGTCTGACTTAGCGACACAAGAGACCATCAACAAGGGTGAGTTTAGGAAACTCTCTCCAGTACTGTCTCATTTCAGGTGAGGCTGCTTTAATGTTTGAGAATGGCAGCCTACAGTCAGTCAACACCCAGTTCCTGATTATTTGCAACTCAGGATCAGCTTTCTGAGCTTGGATGAAGTACTGTCTGTCCATATTCAGGAGTGAATTGTCCATAGTTACAGCTGCAGTATCAGGTGAAGCAGACTGCACGTGTGATATTAGGTCCGTAGCAGTTGAAGCAGTGGGTGCAGTCTCTGAGTAGAGCGCCAGCTCAGTGGCTGGAGTGCATGTGAATGACTCTACTGGGTCAGTTTGAGTGAGAGTGGAGACACATCTCACCTGATTGGCTGTAACCATAGGGGTGGCTTCTTCAGCGGTCAAAGGACGACGGGACATAGAATCAGCATTGGCGTGTTTTGTGCCTTGTCTATATTCAATTGTCCAGTCATAGGGATCAATTTCCAGAGCCCAACTGGCCCTGCGACCTGTAGGATCACAATCCAGAGCCATCTTCCTCAGGGAGAGAAGGGGTTTGTGGTCTATGATGATGCGAAAGGGGTGGCCTGTCAAATATTGGCGAAAGTGACGGATGGCCCATATGACAGCCCACAGCTCCCTGTCATATGTGGACCAACGTTTCTCTGTTTTTGTCAAAATGCGGCTGCCATATGCAATGACATTTTCCTTGGTTTCAGCATTCATCTGTGACAGAACACATCCAATGGCTGTGCTGGATGCATCGGTGAAGAGCAGAAACTCACGTGAAAAATCTGGATAGGAGAGGATGGGTATGTTACAAAGAGCATGACGGAGGCTTTCAAATGCTCTCTGCTCAACCTCAGTCCATACAAATGTCTTTCCTTTCTGAGTGAGAGCATGCAGGGGCCCTGACATTTTAGAAAACTGGTAGATGAAGCGCCGGTAGTAAGAGCATAGCCCGAGAAATGCTCTGACTTCAGTGGGGTTTTGTGGCTCAGGCCAGTCTCTCACTTTCTCAATGTTTTTCGGGTCAGGTTTTAGTCCTGCAGACGAGACAACATGTCCCAGGAATGCCACTTCCTGTTGTGCAAAACAGCATTTTGAGGGTTTGAGTTTCAGGTTGGCAGCTCTGAGGCGATCCAACACCTCTCTTAAATGCTGAAGATGGACAGAAAAACTGGGGCTATAGACGATAATGTCATCAAGGTATACCAGGCATGTTTTCCACGAGAGACCTTGTAACACCAGCTGCATTAGATGTTGAAAAGTGCGGGGTGCATTTACCAAGCCCATGGGCATCACACGAAACTGGTAAAGTCCTCTGCCTGTGGTGAAAGCTGTCTTTGCTTTGTCTTGCTCCTCTAGCTGCACTTGCCAGTACCCTGACGAAAGATCCATTGTGCTGAACACTGATGAGCCTCCGAGTGCATCCAAGGTGTCGTCTGTTCTGGGTAAAGGGTGTGCATCCTTTACAGTGACTGCATTCAAGCCTCTGTAGTCTACACAGAAACGCCATGTGCCATCTTTTTTTCTGACCATCACCACAGGTGCTGCCCAGGGGCTGTGACTAACTTCCACTATTCCTTTTTCCAACATCTCATCCACATGTGACTGAATCAGTGTCTGCATTTTTGGGGAAGTGCGATATGCACGCTTCCTAACTGGAGGTACATGGTTTGCGTAGATTTTGTGTTTGACAATGTCTGTATTACCAAAGTCTGTGCTGGTTTTACTGAACACATCATGGTAAGACGAGAGCAAGTCGTGTAGTTCAGACCTCTCTGCACTTGTCAGGTCTCCACACTTGACATCAAAAGGCAGTTTGGTTGGCTGTGTGACATTAGTTGGCAGACTGGATGGCGGTACTAGGCAGGTGGACACCTTACATACTGGGGCTGAATCCTGGGTTATCTCAGTGTCAGATACTGGGGTGAACTGTCCTAACTGCATGCCTGAATGAAGCACCACAGGCCAATGTGTAGGGTTGATGATGCGTGCAACAGTACAGCCATTTTCAGCAGTAGACAGTGTGCGGGCAACTGCAATACCATCCATCTCTAGTTGCCGGGGTTCAAGACAGCCGCTGTAGCTGTCTGGTATGTCTGCATTGATTACAGGGGAAATCAAGACAACTTTGCAAATCATTTCACAGCGTGGAGGGACAGTGGTGTTCTCCATTAGTTGTGCTGTACAACTAGCAGGTGCCAATTCACTTTTCCTAAGTAGGGGCAGGACATCATCACCCAGATAGCACAGCCCTCTCCCCATGTCCAGAATAACACTGTGAGGAATGAGAAAGTCAAAACCTAATATAAAGCCTTGACTGACATTTCTGATGACTTGCACTTCATGTTGCAGAGTTTGAGACCCTAGCTTAAAGGTGATGTCTACCATACCCAATGTATCCAAACTTTGGTCAGTCACAGCTTGTGACATGATGAACTTCTTTTTAATGGGTCTTTTTGCTAGGGAAGGAATTGACATTTTGGTTTCCTCACTGATAAATTAAATAGAGGAGCCTGTATCTAGCATGATGGGCATATCAGTGCCCTCAACAATTCCATTTACTTAGGAGGTGAAGTCTTTACTTACAGTGGCTTCAGTGTTCTCAGTTTCAGTCAAGGGGATTGTCATATCTGTACTACCACTAGGGATCGGTGGTGCACTGATGTTGTCTGTTATTGCAGTGAGGCAGACATCTGGGGCTTCCAGAGAAGTAGCTGATGAGCGCCCCGCATCATCAGCTAATGGCCGTTTCCCTGTGGAAATCTGCCATGCTCTTTGTAGACACTCTTAGTGGGGTATTGCTGGTCCCAATCCTTTGATTGCCGTGTTTTGCCTTTGTCCCCGTACTCTTGGAACGAAACATGTTTGGCATAGGGACTCGGGCTTCGGCGGTGAGAGTCATCGTAGGGTCTGTTGGGAGAGGGTTGTCTCCCTCTCCTTTCCTCATAAGGGCTAAAGGCATGGTCTGAGTAGGGGGTATCTCTGTAAGGCTGTCGGTACCTATCAGGTTCCCTGCGGGTGTAATCCTGATGGCGGCGAGTCCTCTGAGGAGAATAGCGTTCTGGGGAATGCGAACATCTGGATGGGGAATGTCCATAACCTGAGCTCCATGCATTTGTGGGTCTATCTGGGCTTCTCCCATAAGGTGAGGGAGATCTTTGAGGACGCACATGCATGTGCCGGTCATGGTGGTGCACGCTGCTTCGCTCATCCAGTTTCAGGCTCAGTGCATCCAGATCCTTACTTAAGTCTTTAACAGTAGCAGTGAGGTTCTGGACTGTTGTTCTGAGTTCAGTGCAATTTTCATGTACAGAATTTACTGACTGCATTGTGCCAATATCTCTGATAGCGACATTAGCTGAGGACACTGGCATTACTAATCTAGCTGCTTGGCGAGCCCGTTCAGCTTGGGAGGCGACTTCAAAAGCCTCAGTCAAAGTTTTCACCCCTCTTTCATGACACTTGAGCTCCTGATCCAGACCAGCAATGAAGCGAGACATTTTCATATATTCTGAAGCATTATGCTCAAAATCTGGGAAAGCTTCTTTGACAAGCCTGCATACATCCGCAGCATAAACTTCCATTGCTTCATTAGGCAGTCTATGACGGGCATTAGGGAATGTTTGAAATGATGCAATTACATCCTTTTGGCTAAAAGCTGTCTGCAAGTGCTTCTTTGCTTCAGTATAAGAGCCCTGAGTTTCCCGGGGCAGATTATCCCACACAATGAACAGTTCTGGTGGTAGTCTAGTGGGTAACTCAGCTGCTAACACTGTACTCAGATCCACACCACTGTCCTTGCAACGGGCCTCTTGAATTACCTCATAGCGGCGAGCCCATAGTTGAAAAGACTCACGGCCATCGTTGTGAAATGGTGGTGGCAAGGGAATGCCCCTCGGCGCTCCCTGTGTTCTGCTGGCTGGCGGCAACACGTGCGCTGGAGCTCCACTCGTGCTGGCTCGCTGCTCCCCAGCGGAAGATGCTTCCTCGTCAGACATGATGAGTTTCCTTCCTCTCTTTTATTATTTTCTTTAGCTCTCAGACGGAATTAGATGACCGAAACACGGTTTCTAAACTCACTTGAAGCTAACAAAACACACACAAAACACATGAATGTTTGTTTGTACAAACACTCCTCAGGTAAAAATGGGGGTGTTAACCAGAAAACTGTGAATTTTTGTTGGTGTTCATTTTCGGTGGGAGAGGTGTGTGCGTGTGTGTGCATGTGTGTGTGTGTGTGTGTGTGTGTGTGTGTGTGTGTACCTCTGACATCTGTGTGGCTGTGTTGCCCCTGGCTCCCAGCAATACCATAGCCAGAGCTGAGGAGATGCTGAAGGGAGAGTAGAAGACATTGCCGGTCTTGTCGTCTTCACTCAGCTTTTTGAACAAAGCCAGAGAGAAGCTGGTGTTGGCCTCGGTTAGTGGGGTTGATGTTGCCATTGTGTCTGATGCAAAGAAAATACATCACATTATTAATCATTACATTATCAACTGTATCTCATATCCCTTTAGATCTGATATGTTGCATTCTCTCTTGTATAAAGAAAACCTTTCACCGGACTCCACTGAAAAACATTTAAATTTTAAGTTGCTTTGATGATCTGCAAACATATAGTATGCTATATAGTAGGGGTGTCACGATTTCGATTCTAAATCGAAAATCGATCGTAATGAGCGTTCGATTTCGACCTTTGAAATCACAAGCAGGTTCACGATTCTCCCAGTGTTTTTTTCTCTCCACCCCTGCCTACTTGTCTGAAGAAAAAAAAACATGTCAATGACGACACAGCGTAGCTGCTAGAGAGCGCCCGTTCTATATTTCACTATAGCGCCCAAGAGCTCCCGTCATTTTTAAATAGTTTAAAATGTACCAAAAACTGAAAATCAAGTTATCAGCTTTATTTTATATATACTTAAAGTTGTCATCGATGAACCGGAACCGGAAAATACTGTATATCTGGTGACACTGAGACGTTTGATTTTCCCCGGGTTTAGTCGTCCTGCACCTGCTTCACCGGCTTAGCGTCACGCTTTTAAAACCTTCTGGAAGCTGTCAGATTGTGCTGTGAGACAGAACCTGACCCGCCGTATGTAGTGGAAAGTTACGAAGACATTGTGAGTTGAAGTCTTTTGATGGAAATCGCTTGTTCTTGCTCGATAAAACAAGACACAAGATCACCTTCACTAAACAGCGGGACCTACCTGCTCTCACCGCCGGAGACAGACGCTGTTTTCCGGGAGGCGGTGCGCCGAAGAGTCGGTAGGAGGACTGGCCGGGTTGCAGCGACTTTTATTCATATAAGTTTGGCAACTTTTTCCATATTTGTTTGGCGACTATTATTGTCTGATCTTATTACTGTGTGGGCTGAAGCGCTGGAGGTTTTGTATGTATTTTGAAAGGCTTATGTTAGCCAAGATAGGAAGGATCTGTTTTGTTGTCATACTGTGAATGTTGACACTTCAGAAAGGAGACGCCCTGAATCGCCTTGCCATGTATTTGGTACCAAATTAAAGGGAAAGTTGTGTTTTTTTAAATGGAAAAACTTTGAAAAAATTTGACCATATGGCCTTAGTGTGGTACATTCCAAAAAAAAAATATGGCAGTTATATCACACTTGATACCATCTTTTTAAAGAAGAATTTGAAAATGTAAATGACAGTTGTCAGGGCATAAAACCAATGATCTGTTGATCTTTACAAATCAAGACTCGATAGTCTAACAATGGCATAGCCTCTGTGCTGAAAAAAAAATGTTTAAATCGAAAATCGAATGGAATCGTGACTTTAAAATCTAAAGTCAAATCGAATCGTGGATTTGGAGAATCCTGACACCCCTACTACATAGCTGACACCCCTACTACATAGCTAATAGTACATGAATTAAGAACTTTTACAACTTTTACAAGGACTACCTAGTCCTCATTTCGGCATACATCCAATACACCAAGTAGCACTTATTTCAATACAATTTAAACTTTAAGAATTGGTGCGCCTGTTATTACTACGATCCTCCACCTAAATATCGGTGGTAGCGAGCAGCGAGTAGTGTGAACCAGCTCTAACAGTTGAGATTTTGTTAATTAAATCCTGTTTGGTGGATTACACGTAAGCCGAAAAACAGCAGACTCTGAAGTCATGTTCTACCATGTGATAGGCAACACAACATTAAATTGACAACATTTTAAATGGTGTTTCCATATAAGAGAACGGCACCTATCAGTAGCCTACTAATATTCCTTTTGGGGTGGACTAGGCATTAGTCAGTCAGATAGGCAGACTATGCGCGGGTCAGGTTTATTTCAACCCGCGACCGTGCAGTCCGACACATAGGCTATCCAAACCCGCCCGACCCATTTTCATACACATAAAACAACGACCCGAAAGCGATCCTTATCCCGAGAGAAAAAAAAAACCTAATACTTAATGCTGCATTGTGCAGTGTGCGCAGATATAATGTATGGATGGCGGGATAAACCAGCTGGAGATTGGATAAGTTTATTCCGTTAATTACATTTAAAACTCATTAAAATTTAGTCTATAATTACATTGTGTGTGTGTGTGTGTGTGTGTGTGTGTGTGTGTGTGTGTGTGTGTGTAGGCCATTTGACCCGCACCCACCCGAGCCGTTCTCAATATCGTCTTCAATCGACCCTAACCCGCCCCACCAGCGGATAAACCTGCGGGACCCGCGGGTTTCGGATTGACCCGCGCATCACTACTAGACAGACATAGTCGTGAAATTCGCATCATGCCGCATCATTACAGACATCAAGCAATGGGCAAGCAACAACAAGAAAAGAGCCTTTTCTGAATGTCTTTGAGAATGTAAACTTAAGTTATTGTATTGCAATTATTTTGTATGGTCTATTATATATTTCATTATTAATTCATTTCAACTTGATTATTGGATCATTATATAAATAATAATTATTGTTATAATTATTATTATATCACTACTAATATTAGTAATATTATTATTATTTTTGTTATTATTAATATTATTATTTAATTATAAGATTTTATTTAGTCAGTCCCCCAGAGTAATTTTAGTTCCTACCTGCAACGTGTGTGTCACAATGAAGGGAGAGAGAATATCTCTGTTTTCTTAAAGGTTCACTCTTTTACTCTTTTACTATGAAATAACACAAATGGAATTATGCAGTGACCAAAAAAGTGTTAAACAAATCAAAACTCTCTTATGTTTTAGATTCTTTAAAGTAGCCGCCCTTTGCCTTGATGGAAAGGCAAAGGCTTTGGAAAGAAATTCATAGGCATCAACCTCACTATTTATATTTGCCTTAAAAGCAAATTTCAAGCATTTAAGCATAAGCCTTTAGATCAAAATGGCTTCAACAGAGAATGAAAAACATAGTACATTCAATCAGGTGGTCCAAACTTTTGACTGGTAGTATATAGTATTGATGTTCAAATTATATTTATTTTACAGAAAATGGACATTGTTTTTAAAGGAGATGTCTTTCCCCATGTTACCCTAATTCTCTCTAAACAGTAGCATTCTGGAGTAGCCTCATAGATAACAATATAATGATATAATAGCATTGCTCTGGTAAGAAACTACATTTTTAGAGTGATCCACAATCCAGTAACCTTTGGCTTCATCCGAGGACACGGCTGAGTCTGTTTCTCTCCTTCCTCCACATTATTTTCAAAACAGAAAATAATTTCCCACAGCAGATTTGGCCAGTGACCGTTGGCAACTTGAATTCTTTCCACAGAAACAGGTTGAATGACGATTTTCATGGGAATATGGTGTTTGTGATTGGTATCAGACACGCGCACATGCACACACAAGTACAAACACTGGCAATTGACAATTGTGTTGTAACTGTAACTTTTCCACAGAACAGGTTGAGACACAGGTTGAGACGTGATTTTCATTGGAATACGGTGTTGATGTCCAACGGCTTAACTTTTGTGTGACTGTACTGTTGGACACCGGGAGGTAAAATAGAAGTCATAGAAGTGTATTTTTTGCTGCTTTGTAGTACAGTTGATAAGCATCAGATGTGACCCAAACAGATACTTCAACTTCTTCAACTTTCAACTGCTTTACACACTTCCACTGCTATTACTACTGCGACTGTTAGCATTACTGCTACAACTACTAGTAATACTACTACTAAACACACACACATGTTCACACACATACTAACACATACAAACACACTTTCATTCTTTTTTTCACTCTTTTTTCTCTTTTCAGTCTGTTAGGTTTTCACTCTTACTTTTTCCTGTCTTTCTTTCATTCTTTTACTTTCTTTCCCTCTCTTACTATTTATTTCACCTTCTTTCACTCTTACTCTTTCTTTCAGTCATTCTTTCACTATATTTCTTTCACTATTTCTTTCACAGTGTTACTCTCCTTCACTCTTTAACTCTTTCACTCGCTTTCACTCTGTTTAACTCTTGTACCATTTCTTTCACTCTTTTACCCTTTTTCACTGTCACCTTTTCTTTTAACTTTTTTCGCTTTTTGTCTCTTACTCTTTTTCACTCTTACTTTCTTTCACTTTTTTCTCTATTTTCCTTTTTCACTTTTTTTCACTTTCACTGTTAATTTTTGTCACTCTAACTTGCTTTCACTGTTTAACTCATTTGCTCTGTCTCTTTCTCTTTCACACTTTCATTCTTTCTTTCACTATTTTACTCAGTCTTCTTATTTAATTCTTTTGCTTTTTCACTCTTTCACTTTTCTTTCTCTCACACTGGTTTTGTTTCATTCATATACTTTAATTCCCTGTCTTACTCTTTATTTCAGTCATTCTTTCACTCTCTTTCACTCTCTTTCACTCTTTCTTTCACAATTTTACTCTTTCACTCACTTTTCACTTGCTTTCATTCTGTTTAACTTGTACTATTTCTTTCACTCTTTTACCCTTTTTCACTGTCACTTTTTCTTTTTTCCTTTTTTCTTTCACTCCTTTTCTCTTTATTTTCCTTTTTCAATTTATTTCATTTGTATTACTTCTACTACTGATATTACAACTGCTGCTTTTACTACAGCCCATACTACTACGACTTTTAAAAACATTATTACCTATCCTTCCATGTATTGATAACTACAGGACTTTTGGCTGTCAAATAAATTGCTTAAAATCCATATGTTCAAATTTTAAAGACATTTAAACTCGTTCAAATGAATTCAACTGTCTACCTGTCTACCTTTTTTAGTGAAACAAGCACACAAATTTTCTTCAGAAAATGTAACCTTTTCTAGTTTCAATAGGACATTATTTCAAAATAGAATTTGTCATTTTAACCATGCAGTCGAGTTCGGTCGGTTAGTTGTAGATAACTATAAAGCTATAAAAACTATAACTATAAAAAGATTTAAAACTTTATAAGTAAATAGAATTCTGTGTTCCCGCTACAACTATTCTACAAAAACATCCAAAACGATAGAGACAACGATAAAACCTTTTCAACCAATTAAAATAAAGTTCTACAAAGGAAGCGGGTGGGAGAATTCAGTAGCTCTCTGCAGGGATGGCGTTGCTTGCTGAGGAACTGATTACATAAAGTCCAGAGGAACCCGGCGCAATTTGAAAAAGGCCATCCCCTCTACAAAAACTGTTGAAAAGAAACATGACATACCGGTCGGGATCGGAAGAGCTCTTGGGATTAGCGGTAAATCCTGTTTACTGATCTGGGAGCTTAACTCGCTTACTAGTGTATTTGCTAGTTAGCTAGCTAACTAACAAAATAGCATCATGTCTTGGCCAACCTGATCTGCCGAGGGCAAGTGCGCTGTTATCCTATAGCCTACATAGCTGTAATAGCTATATACAAAACTACATCTATATAGCATATATATCTATATCTAGAATTATGTCACTGCTATGGGTGAACATGGACTTTTCTAAGTTCAATGTTTGAGAATTTTTATGTATATTTTTGGCAGCCCTGTAGGCCTACATAGCTATTAAAATATCGTGTGAAAAGGTCATGTTTAAAAAAACAAAAAACATCTATTTAACAGCTAGAATTTCCCTCCATATTTATTGTAATGATTGAATGTATTTTGAAGGTAATTCTAGCTGCAGTGTCTCTAGTTGGCTTGGTGCAGCCAGTACAACATCATATGCTTGTGTTTACTTTTGCCAGACCAAATTTTGTCAAACAACAAACCAAGTTACAGAGGTAAAAACTATGTTGCCGCCATCTACTGGACTGGAGTGTAGGCCAGAGGAGTATCTTCCACCAGCTTCTAATTTAGTGTTATAAAAAACTGTTTCTTCTGTCCACTACCCATCTATACATAATGATTAGGTTTGTATAGCTTACAGTACACGGTCTGTGTCTCTGCTCATGCATTTTAAAGGAACAATCCACCCCAAAACACTCAAACATTGCTAAAAATCAGATATTGGCAATACACCTTCCACTGCTGAGCCTATTTTGTTGTTTGGTTGAGTATTTTGAAAACTGTGGGGTTGAAGATTTGTAATTTGTTGCATGGTGGGTTAGACTGAAATGGGTTTTTGAAGTCAGGTACCGGCCTGTATTGTTGCATTGAAGAGTGGCCAATAGCTCTGAGAATTTGTGCTGATATACAATCTGACCATTTTCATGCCAAAAGAATTCCAACAATGACAAGGATTCAGTGTTTTCCCCCAAATGTCAGGGTGGGAAAGCCTCTGTAACAGCATTTAGACCATCATGTGACACTAATCCTCTCCACTGAAACACAGACTATGTTTGAGGTTGTTTGTATGAGTGATGGTTGCTGTGGCACATAGAAGAGTTTGACCAAAGATGTGGTTATGTTCCTGTGGATCAAGGAAGTCAGGTGCACACCCAGTTTTCTAGGCTTGGAAATGGTTGATTTGTGAGTGTAGTGTATCAAATAACTCCTCATCAAAATAAAGGGATTCTGCTGGGAGACTGTTGAACATAGGTATTTATATCTCCTTCCACTATACCTATACTTTCGTTGATTCTATTCTTTACATATGAATTGCTTTGTTTTATTGTTGAAATGTTTTGGCATGACTCCCTTTGTGTCTGACTAAGATCGCCCCAGACTGTCTACTTGCAGTGTTGAGTGTTTTATAATGCAGGTTATGTACATTTCCTGATAAGCAAAACTACTTTAAATTAAAAAGACGCATTACCGCCACCTACTGTGCTGGAGTGTGAAGCTGAACATGAACATGGACTAACCCAAAATAATATTCTTCTCTTGAAAATAAATTAGAAAACTTTTTTCTTGGCACTATAATATCCCAGATCCCTATTGGTCTATTTACAACTCTCAAATAACCTCTCTCGTTCTATATTATATAGACATACTGTATATATGTACACTCTGTGTTATATTTGACACACACCAGTAATACATGTTCCACTGTTTCTGGTACTTTAGAAATACCATAGTAACATAAGCAATTGTATAACAGAACAAAAATATCACACAGAATATATTCAAACCACACTCTTTTATTCCATTTGTAAAAGCATAAGGATACACAAACCTCCATGTAAACTCTTGTTCTTTACATTCTGTCTATTCATTATAGAAGAAACTAAGTGTATAGGGAAAAACTACGTATAATTGCACTTTTGCATGGTTATAATAAAGTAAAAATAATTATAATTCCATGATAAGGCACATAGTGCAATCTCAGATCAGTAAGGAAATATTCATTTGACAATGTGACTTCATCCTCTTTGGTTAACCGAATCCATCCAACACATGGTGGAACTACATACTGAATGGATAAAGAGCCTTTTACATATATGTCATAAGGGAACAGTTAACTCCTTTGTCGGCAGTTGAAAATAGCATCATGTAAAGTGTGATGAGGGCAAATTCTTTAGAGCCTAAAGGTTTTAGGTATAAGATGAGATAAACTAGGCTCTAAGCACATAAAGCCCAAGATAAACTAAGGAAGGGTCTGACGGTGAGTCACAGAGAAACAGTATTTGGGCAGGACGCCTATGCAAAGCAGTATGGGACATGAGACATGGGAGAAACACAGGATAGGTTGTGTAAGGATGGATGCACACTACAAGATTTTGGCCCCAATTAATCCAACCTACGCAAAAATCCAACACCATAGTTTCCACTTAAAGGCTTTCTGGCAACATTCTGGTCTTGAAAATATGGGACGGCAACTCAGGATGTAATTAGCTGGGAGAAACCTTGTGGTGTGAATACATATACATATATTTGTACTTTTTCATAACATTGGTTCCCCTTGATTTATTTCCCCCCACCGGTGGAGAACCACTGCTCTACAGGACGTGGTGCTCATGCAGGGGAGCAGAATCGGCCGGCGAACAGGACGCTCATGCTGGGGTTGTGTCGGATGAAGAAGAGGAAGGGGTGGTCCGCGACAAAGGTGACGGGGATCCTGGCGCTGCGCACCATCATGGCGGCGGCGGTGGCGGCGGCGGCCTCCGTTCCCTCCTCGTTGACCTCCACGAAGGCCTTGTGGACCACCTTGGACAACACCAGGTCGTTGGCCGGAGACATGCCTGTTGGCAGAAGAGAGAGGGAGAAAGAGAGAAAAACACTTAGAATACTTGAGAAACTTTTAGCTGAGATAAAGGCAGGGAGCAAGAGAATTATAAGAGATGACTAAGCATTAGGGATAGGACAATATGCTTATCTCAATATGATTCGATACGCGGTACAACCACGATATGATGTAATAAATAAAAGTTAGATGACGACAAAGTCTGACTGTGCAGAATTATGTTTATTTCTGAGATCGTTCTAGCAATGGCATTGATTTGCTAGAATGTAAACAATTTAAAAATGTCATTACAAAGTGCAAATAATACAATTTGGATGGAGAGCTTGTGAAATTGTGATGTTCAAGCCGTCTCATTTGTGATTACTACAGCAGAATAAAATGGAGCTAATATCATGATTCATTTTTCTGCCCCACGATACACATTGTCACATTTTTGTATTGCGATATATATTGTCCCATCCCTACTAAGCATGAAATTGTTATTTTCCATCTACAAGTCATACACTTCAAGGATCTCTGTGTGTTATATTAGACAAGGCATTCAGTTTTCAAAAGATTATGTGATTTCTGAGCCCCGCCTCCTGCTTCATGAATACACAATATTCATCATCAGTGTGCTGTCCAGGATGGAGGAATTTCGGAAACTAGTTTGTCATGAGGAAGAAATACTTAATAATAACTGATGCTTGAGAATTGTTGTTGTTGGAGATTTTATTATACCTCAATCTGTGGCGCTAAGCGCTCTGCTGTGGTGTTTCTGCACTGCACTTCCCAGAGATCACCTGTCAATCAAACAGTGTGTCCAGTACTGTGACTTTCTGTAGGTGGCGCTCTTTTCTTTGTCTGTTCAGCCATGGTGGCTATCACTGCTCATGCTAACTCCCCAGTTCTTCTTCTGGTTATTCCAAACAAACTGGAAACATAAAACGCATCACTTCCTGTGCGCAAGAAGATTTTTGCCACGGTGCGCAATGCGGCCAGGGGCAGGAAGTGGCAAATTCAGGTCACTCACTCACTCACTCACTCACTCACTCACTCACTCACTCACTTACTCACTCACTCACTCACTCACTCAGGGACGGTTTGCACGGAGCCTGCGCTTCGTCAGATGGCCTCTAGAGGGCGTCTTTGACTGCGAGATGCAGTGTTTCCCATACAGAGGCATTTAAGTAATGTTATGGAACTAAGTATTTGAACCGTGTCGCAGTGCTTCAGTGCATAGAATTGAACACACGCACCGTGTGTCTGCACAGGATCTGCGCCTGTTCCAGGAAAGAGCTACCAGACACCGGGTCTTCAGAACAGCAAATGGAAAAGCTTTCAAGAACTGGATGTAGGTTGAATCACTGTTGTGTATCAATCAACGGATTTTCTAGCTCTTGCTCTTTAAATGATTATGTGGACAGCTGATATGGTCCAGCCTCATGTCCTACCAGAGAAGTCACTCATTCCGATGTCAAAGGCGTCCACCATGCCCATGCTGATCAGGATCTCCTTCAGGTCGTACTTCTCCTCCATTTTGAACCGGGGCAGGCCCACCTGAACCTCGACTGTGTTCATCATGTCTGGACGAGTCCACTCCACAAACTTCTCATACGTCAGCTCCTTCTCCAGCTGTGGGAGACAATGTCAACAATTACTTTGTGTGTGTGTGTGTGTGTGAGTATGTGTGTGTGTGTGTGTGTGTGTGTGTGTGTCGTACCTTCTCCAGGCCTGTTGTACCGTCCTCCATGTCGTTGGGCAGGAAGATGAGCATGCTGAGGTCTTTCCCCTTGTAGGGCATCTCCAGGATCTGTCCAACACAGCGGGTTGCAACCGTTACAGCAAGTGCAGACTGGACTAGTAACAGTTTGACTGTTTCTTTTGAATGAACAAGCTGGCTGATAAGATTGCATAAAAAAACAAAACATTAACATATTATTGAATAATTGTGTGATGGATTGATTATTTGACTCGTGGGTTAGCTGATTTAGACTTGCTGTCACTTTGGTTGCTGCTTATGAGGATTTAATTCAAAATAAACTAGAAGGTTGGAGTGCGCAAACCTCTGAACAATTCTCCAACTTTCTGTTACACCCAAACACATCATTTCCACCACTTTTGTTTGGTTAACATTTGTTAACCCTGCAAACAAACCTTTAGGATTTGGAATCGAGTCTCTATCTCTGTTAGTTTAATGGTTATGGATAAAAAAAAACACTATAATTGTGTAATGTCAGAAATCCCAGATCTGGATCACCACCAAAATCAAATCAATTGCTCCTTGGCCCAAAGGCCTATCTGTCCACCAAATTTCATGGAATCCGTTGATGTTTTTGAGATATCCTGCTGACAGGCAGACAGACAGACTAACAGTCAATTGATTGATTGATTGATTACCTGGCAGTTGGCCTCTGGGATGAAGGTGAGAGGGAACTTAGTTTTCTGGTGCATCATCTTCACCGGCTTAGTGTCATTCTGAGGACAACAGCAAACAACAAGCTCTTTTTTCACTGAGCCAAACACAATCATTCTCTCAAAGCTCTAGCCGGTTACAACTGTCATGTATAGCATGGCTGTCTTTGATGAGTCCCATCGTCTGCTCATTCTGCCTTCTTCAGACATTCTACATACTGCATGTATAGTGTGTACACTAAACACTCTGTCATTCTCCTGTTACAGTTCTGACCTGAGGACTCACTTTTTCAATATCCTGTGGTGTGGAAGTGAGGAAAGTCTGATGCAACTTTCTCAGCAACTTTCGCATTACAAAATCATTTCTCAGCAAGATAAAGAAAGGTCAGGTCAGATGTGTGGGGGAGTCTCATGTTGCACAACACGGGCGTGGCCGCAGCCTCAAACTCGGTGCACTTTCTCAAGCACCACCTTTTTATTTCTTTACCACTCTGTGTGGGAAAAAAGGTGTGTCTGTCCACACCACGAGGAAGACTCATAAATCATCACAGCTTTACTGGACCGTAGCAACCCAAGAATGAAAGGATCTTTGATGTTGTAAGGTCTTTGGAGGACTTGGAAGTTTGACAGCACCATTGTGAAATGTTACCATGCCGCTTCTGGGCTTGACTAACAGACCTACATAATGCAAAAACAAAAAATGTGTCCTACAGATGGCCTTGTATTAGAGATTATAAGTAATCATATTTCATTCCCTTCACCCCTTTCTGTCTCTGCTTTCCACTGTTTCCTATAGTCAGGGTTCCCACTGTGGCCCTGATGTGAAATTCCATGACTTTTCATTACTAAGTCAGAGTGCTTCCATGAACTAAAAACATTTTGTCAATGTTGTTCTGAAGGAGTGGACGGTCTGGTTTCCACTCCAGTCAGGCTGAAAATTATCTAATGCAATGAATGTGCAAGACAAGATGTAAAATACATTCTGTGGACCATATGTAAAATTCCCTGATATTCCCCAGATAATGTATCAAATTCCCTGACTTTCCCTGTCTGGAAAATAAACAACTAACAAACAACTAACAATCTCTTTTTTAACCTGACCTTACTGAGTCGTGCTTGCATCAGATTACAAACATATATACATTTTTTTATTTAATGGATAGCCCCTTGAGATGAACCATCTCGTTTTCGAGGGGGTCCAACACAAAACATACAATACAATACAACATACACAGAGGCTCTCAAACATGATACAACATGATGATGAAAATCACTTCCAACCAATAAATCCCCATCCAACTCAAACACCCCACTTACATCATCCTGTACTTTACCAGTAACCCTGCACATGCCAGTGATTAGAAACCTCAGTTATAGTATATTCTACCATGCAGTACAACTTCAGAAACCACTACAGACTGTCGCTGTCTGCGGTCAGTTTTTGCCTTTGTGCAGCGTTACCTTGTTGAGTCTAAACTGAGCGTCTTTGGTGAAGTCCTCCTTGAACTTCTTGTCCCAGTTGCCTTTGAAGTAGATGGCGTTGACCAGCACTAGCCTGGTCATGTTGTCCACCACACCTTGGACCAGCACCTCCTTGATTTTATCTGGTGAACGGCACAGACACAAACACACAAGGAACCAATGACGTTTGAAACAAAGATGCAGCGCTGGATACAACAAACAGACTATAGCTTTGTTTCCATCCAAAAGTCAAGCAAGTTTTGAGACAACTTTGGAAATGACGGAAAAATAAAATGCGCCTTATCTCTATTTAAATCAGGTGGGTTGAAGGGAATAGTCTTTCTGCAGGGAGAATGCAGCTGCATCAGAAAACACATCGACAAGGTAAATGGAAAGAGTCTTTGCGCTACGTCATTACTTATTCAGACAGACTTACTTCTCCAATATAATCATTGACAATACCATTGAAAAACCATAATCCCAGAATATTGTTTTGTCACTTAATAGCTTGCTCCATCCATTTCAAAATTCCAATCTGGTCAATAATTTATCCTGTGAAGACTTTGCCTTATTTTTTAAGAATAAAATTCAAAAGTCATAAGATCCAGCATTAAGAACACGAGCGGGGACCTGGTACTGGACCTTCCACCCAACCCTGCTCTGCTACACTGAATAACTTTACTCCAATAGCTGGAGCTACGCTTCATAAAGTAGTGATGGGAATGAAATCATCTACTTGACCCCATTCCCACTCGACTCTTCAAGGATAGTTTTGTTAGTCTTTCTTCCCACACTCTTCACATTTTAAACTCCTCATTATCTGGTGTTTTTACAAATGCTTTTAAATCTGCAATAGTTAAACCTTTACTAAAGAAGCCAAAACTGGATAGCAGTGTCCTTAATAATTACCGCCCCATCTCCAACATACCCTTACTAGGCAAAGTGCTTGAGAAAGTGGTCTATAATCAAGTAATACCTCAAGGAAAACAAGATCATGGAACGATTCCAGTCTGGTTTCAGAGCGAACCACAGTACTGAGACCGCACTTGTTAAAATAGTTAACGACCTTAGACTAAGCGTTGATGCAGGTAATGTAGCAATCCTTATTCTGTTAGACTTAAGTGCCGCCTTCGACATGATTGATCATAAAATCTTGATTCATCGGTAACTTTAACGTTGATTTTGGAATTCCTCAGGGAAGCATTCTTGGGCCTCTCCTTTTCTCTTTATATATGTTACCTTTAGGCTATGTCATTCGCCAATATGGGGTAAATTTTCACTTTTACGCTGATGACACACAGCTTTATGTATCTGTGGAGCCAACTGACCCAAACGCCCTCCTCCCATTGACTGCCTGTCTCGCTGCCATTGATGAATGGATGAATATGAATTTTCTTAAACTTAATGAAGAAAAAACTGAAATTTTAATCATTGGACGCAAGCAAAGTAGAGAGCTTCTCCTATCACATATGGGCAGTATGGTTTCACAGACTAAAGCTGAGGTTAAAAAACTTGTGTGTCATTTTAGATTCAGATCTTGGTTTTAAATCTCACATTGGAAAGGTAACAAAGCCATTTTGTGTAATATAGCTAAAGTTAGACCATTTTTAAATCAAAAAGATGCAGAAATTTTAGTTCATGCTTTTATCACCAGCAGGTTGGACTACTGTAATGCTCTCTACTGTAATGGTCTCCCCAAAAACTCCATTAACACTTTACAATTAATTCAAAATGCGGCAGCTCGGGTGCTGACCAAGACCAGGAGGAGAGCACATATTACACCTTCGGACGTCTTAAAGTCCCTTCATTGGTTACCCATCAGCTTTAGAATTGATTTTAAAATTCTTCTATTAGTATTTAAGTCGTTAAATGGCCTTGCGCCCGACTATATGGCAGACACGTTCACCAGTTATCAACCATGTAGACCCCTCAGGTCCTCTGGCACTGGCCTTTTAGTTGTCCCTCCGGTGAGGACCAGGACTTATGGAGAGGCAGCTTTCAGTGTCATTGGTCCTTGACTCTGGAACAGCCTGCCAGAGGATCTGAGGGCATGTCAGTCTATCAACTCCTTCAAACGTAATCTGAAAACATACCTTTTTAGCCGTGTATTTTTATGATTTGTATTTGATTAATCTTTTGTGTCATTTTATTGTATTGTATCATAGTGTTTTATTCTTGATTTGATTTGATTATTCGACCAATACATTTCCAATACTGTTTATCACAGAATTTCTATATCAACACAAAACTTTGCCGCCTAAGGCAAACAAAAACTTTTCTGCAATATTAAGGACATTTTTAAAACAATGGCCATCTGCATTCAGCCTTTCTCATACAAAGTTCTCATTCAGGTTCATTTCAATGGGGCCACCTATGGCAAAAATGTATGCACTCATGGTACTGTATGACACTTTTGCTGAAACCGTCCACCAAATACATGCTCACTTGCATACATGTGTGTGCAAGTGAGTGCGTAAGCTTGTCTGTCTGCATAAAAATACTTGAAATCCCAGCTACTGATGCATACACACACAAGGAGAGTGACACTGTAGTGAAGCAACAAAAACATGGTGTTCATCTCAACAGGTTTTCCACTTCCTCCCATTCTCCTGTCTCATTCCAAACACATGGTTGATTTTGATGAGTGTGTGTGTGTGTGTGTGTGTGTGTGTGTGTGTGTGTGTGTGTGATCCACCTTGGGTCTGCTTCTCCACCCAGCTGTTGATGTTGTTCCTGGCTGCCTCTGGACTGGTTTTGAAGTCCACAGACTCCAGCTCTGCGTTGTAGTGCTTCTTGGTTTCTGCTAGGAAATCCTGAAACCATCAATATGTATTTAGTACTACTGATTCCTAAATAATCTAATTCATTCATTCATTGACAGTAATGGCACAAAAAGGTATTACAGCCAGCATAAAGATTCCTATCTGTGCCTCTCATTCCATCAGGACTACCTTTGTGTAGACACACCCACACCTGCCCATACAGGTGCATACACACACACACACACACACACACACACACACACACACACCTCAACAAACTGGTAGGACTTCTCTCCATACAGCCTGTTGGCCAGGCTGAGGGCGTACGGGGCTTCAGGCTTGTTCAGCTCGCTCATCAGTTTGTTGAAGCCGACATGGACGTCCTCCTGAACCTTCTGGACGTTCAGGCACTGCGGACAGCCGAAGAAGACCAGATTTACAGAGAGGCATTGAGCTAGTGGCAGAGGAAGACTAGTTTGAACCAGGTTAATACAGCTGCATGCATAGTAGAAACTGTGGACTCAAAGGAATACACCTGGTTTTTGGGAGATTGTCCCGCTGGTTAACTTACCTGTTAAGCTATGGGAACATAGACACTAAAATGATCCATGTGTCCCCAGTAGATTGCCTCTGGAGCTCCATGCTAACTCTTTAGCAGACACTATGGTGAGTGGTAGTAGGCGACTAGTATTATCTCAAAGTGACAAAATGAGAACTTTTAGCAGCTCTAAAGCTAAATGGTTAGTTATCTTAAATGATATGCGGCTTAGTCTGTCAGTTTTGTGTAGGAAATTGGTCAAATTTACTTGAAATGTTATATAAAAATAACAAACTGTTTTGAACCAGCAGGGACTACTTTCCCAGTTTCCTTCGGAATCACTGCACAGTAGATGAATACATCGCTGTTCACCTGAAATAGTTCCAAAATAAATCTGTCTACATCAGCTGTATTGATTTACTGATAGTCTATTTCATTTTTAAAATGTATGAATCTACAGGCCATATAGTAAAAACCACTTGAAACTTTTTATTACAATTATTATTATCAATTATATTAAAAGGTCAGTCTCTACTTTGGATAATGCTAGTCGCCTACTATTACTCAACATAGCGTATGCTAAAGAGTCAGCATGGAGCACTGGAGCAAATGATCTACCAGGAACATACTGTATGGATGATTTTGGTGTCTATGGTTTTGGGACAATCTCCCAAAAACTCCTGTTCCTTTAAGCTGTCAGTAGTGTCAGTTTATTTTTATCTGAGAACACTACCCGCTGCTGATTGCATGTAGGGTGACCAGGGGTCCCGCTTTATGTTGTACTGCACAGCATTTTAAGCCGTTGTCCCGCGTCCCACATATTGAGATGATGTCCCGCATTACGATTGGCCCTTCAGTTGTCAAAACACTGCAGAGCACAAACTTTTAAAAGCCTGGTGTCCAATGGTTGTGAAGTGATCAGTGACAGCTGTTTCTCAAGGGGCTGTGCTGGTTGTCTATCAACCTGGGTGCACGTGGGTCAAGTGTAGACCTATCATCTTTGCTGGCCACAGGGAAACTGTCAAATAAACACAGACAATTGAATTGGAGGCAATATAGACACTGCTAAAAAGAAAAGAAGATGTAGCTTTAACACTGAATGGAAAACTACATATAACTGGGTAAGTCCAGTGGAATGCGATTCGCAAAGAGTTTTTTGCATTCTTTGCAAGAGTTTTTCAATTTCGCACGGAGGCAAATACAACATGTTGCATGTTGGATGTCAATATAGATTTCTTATGCTGCAATTAGTGTCCTTCTGGAATTACAAACACCTCTCATTGTTTTCTCATCTCATCTTTTCATCTTTCTTATAGCAAACCTAGCAAAGCCCAGTCTGCAACTTGTAGTTACAGACCGTTATCGTGGGCTGCAGAGATGTTTACAGGCCGATAGGCAGAAGAGAAATGTTTCTTTTTTAACTTACATAGACAGTATATCAAAATTTTAGGCTACCTCTTAGCATTGGTAACCCGTCCCACATTGTCTCACATTAACTTACCATTTGTCCCACATTTGTTCTGTTGGTATCTGGTCACCCTATATGCATGTCAGGTTCACATCACAAAATTGCAACTCAATATTGATTGGAGGAATATGGAAAAAAATAGATAAGAGTGAGACAAGAGAAAACAGCAGAAAAAAGAAAAGCATTAACACCATCAACACTGGCGTAAAAGAACCCAAGGAAATAAACATTGACATAAACAAAACAAAACAAAACTAGCCACCAACCCTGATGTTGTTTTACAGTCAACTCACAACGACAACAAAAAGCCCTTCTACTTTTCAATGGGCAAATTCAGGATTGTTTGCATCCAAATCAGCAAGACACCAACCATCAACCTAAACTACAAGTACATAGTCTTTTGTGTGTGTGTGTGTGTGTGTGTGTGTGTGTGTGTGTGTGTGTGTGTGTGTTCAAGCCTATCTGCAACCGCTGTAGTTTCCTGTAATTTCCATTTTAGACACAGCTGCTTATCACAGAAAAAAACACACCAGGAAAAACCCACATATAAGAAAAAGAAGGACAACATTCCTGTACATTATGTAACACTATGAAGTTGGCAAGTCCTGCTTTGGAGCTGAAGAAGTCCAAGCACGTTGAATTTACAGTATACAGCACATAACCAGGGTTGTGCCCTTGCATTGTTCTGCCCAATATTTCCAAGTTGTATTTACAGAGATGAGACAGATCAGACATCAGCAAGCAAGAGAGTGGGGAAACAAGTGAGATTCTCCCAGGAAGCACCTTCACCTGTTAACAGTCTGTATTGGTTTCTGGATCCTCTCACCAATGACACCAACCAGCCCCTCTGTTAGTACAACGCCCCTCAGTTAGTTCATCATTCCTTTACTGTTGGCTCTGTTACCACCTTCAGCAGATACTGTGGCAGTCTGCTGAGCTGGACCTGCTGCTGCATCTGCTGCTGCATCTGCATCTGCATCTGCTCTGCTCCTGCCTGCCTCGGCTGCTCTGCCTTAGTGAAGCAGAGGACCTGGAGGTGCAATCAGTAGCGCTTCCCATCATTAGGATCACTGTGAAGTTAAATGTGTGTATGTGTGTGTGTGTGTGTGTGTGTGCAGGACAAGAAAAGACCTATCAACAGACTGTGGTATGTGTGATGTAATTGTTGGCCAGCGGGTTAACAATCAGGTTAAGAGACCAGGCGGCTGCACTCTCTGGTAACTAGGTAGTGAAAATAATCCTCACAGCAGCCTCATGATACTGTCGCCTCTCCACTTTCACACACACACACACACACACACACACACACACACACACACACACACACTCACAACACACCCAGGTATGCATGTACACACACACATCACTACAACTGATGACTCAGCATCACACTCTTCTGTTAACCTGCAACGTTCCTTGCAAAGTACCATGAATGTACAAGAATTTGTTTCGGTGATACTGGTGAACAGACATATTGACAGCTTACATGGCAACACATTCACATTCACACAGCACATTCTAATGCAAATGGAGAGACAGCAGAACTAGGGTTGGACTGCTGGTGATACCGATATTTTTGGATTGAAGCTGCCAATAGCTGATATTTTGTGATGATATTCAATATATTTAAATTCAAACATTTTCATACCAAAAAATAGAATAGGTCTAAGTATCTAAATATAGGTGTAAGCCTGAGCAGAAGCTCACATAGGTTGCAGAGGGACAATGCTGCAGGCTTTAAAAAGGTCAAACAACCTGATGTGCATTCACAACTGCTGCTTTTAATGCTGCTGCTTTTATACCATCAAACAGGTCCTTTGCCCTTTTGACTGGGCCTTTAGTTTACTGAAATTAAGCCTAGGATAACATTTGATATATTATGGAATAAAAAACATATGCTTATAGACTATTAGTTATGATGACAGGACCTCTCATAAGTTTTCATGTCACGGACCACCAAGAAGAGACACTGGGCCCATTGGAGAAGATTTTGATTGTAATCACCTGTTAATTTATTACAATCGCCTGTTATTTTCCTACCAAGATGGCTGTGTGATGATGTAACAGAATACTATGAATAGATCTGGCAGAACAGGCACTGTCTCCTGCCACACCCACTCCACTCTGCCAGACAATTACTTTAATGTAACTGTAACTTTGCCTTACGGTGATCACCAACTGGAGATCATTGCTTTACCCATTTTTCAATTCATCCATACATCAGTGGTCCTAATATCAACCTGCATATTCTCACCCTCTGAAGGTAAAATCTGACAGACATCGATAAAGAAGGAGAGAAAATAATGACCACACCTTTTCTTTTGCGGTAATGTAAAGAAATGGTGTTGAAATTCCAACATCCATCTTAACCAGGTACACAGACTTGCAATGACATGTCAGTGTATGCTGTAGAAACACTCCTCAGGTTCAATTGGATGTGTTTTGTGGTATTAATTTTCAGTGGGAGAGGTGTGTGTGTATGTGTGTGTGTGTGTGTGTGTGTGTGTGTGTGTGTATGTGTGTGTGTACCTCTGACATCTGTGTGGCTGTGTTGCCCCTGGCTCCCAGCAATACCATAGCCAGAGCTGAGGAGATGCTGAAGGGAGAGTAGAAGACATTGCCGGTCTTGTCGTCTTCACTCAGCTTTTTGAACAAAGCCAGGGAGAAGCTGGTGTTGGCCTCGGTTAGTGGGGTTGATGTTGCCATTGTGTCTGATGCAAAGAAAATACAGCACATTATTAATCATTACATTATCAACTGTATCTCATATCCCTTTAGATCTGATATGTTGTATTCTCTCTTGTACACAGAAAAACTTTCGCCGAACTCCATTGAAAAAACTGGCAATTTTAAGTTGCTTTGATGATCTGCAAGCTTACATACCTGATAAAACATGACTTAAGAACTTTTACGAATTGTTAGGACCCAGTCATCATTTCGGCATGCATGCAATAGACCAAGCAGCACTTATTACAATAAAATGTCAACTTTAAGAATTAGTGCGCCTGATATTTACACTACTTAAATGCACCGTGATAGGCGGCAGCGAGTGTGAACCAATTCTAAAAGTTGATATTTTATTGAAATAAAGTACTGTTTGGTGGATTACATGTATGCCGAATTTGCTAGCACACTCTATTTCCTCAGAGGACGTCTAAAGTAATGTTCTACCAAGTATGTGCTTTGGCTGATAGGTAACGCAACATTAAACTGCCAAATCTTTTATTGGATATGGTGCGGTGTTTCTTCCATATAAGACAACGGCACCTATCGGGACTAAAATGCCTTATGGGGTAGACTAGGCATTACAGAATGACATAGTCTTTAAAGTCGCATCATGCCGCATCATTATAGACATTATACTGTTGTTTCCATATCAGAGAATGGCACCTATCGATACTATCCCTTATGGGATGGACTAGGCATTAGTCAGTCAGTTAGGCAGACATAGTCGTGAAAGTCGCATCATGCCGTATCATTATAGACATTATACTTGTACTACAGACCTAAAGTCAAGCAATGGGCAAGCAACAACATGAAAAAACCCTTTTCTGAGTGTCTTTGACAAGAGTTACAATGCTGAAACCCACAGTTGCAGCTATTCTACTGTAGCCTTTGCAAAACAAGATCAACAACCTTACTGTCAAAACTTTGTCAAAGTGACTCCCTACAACCCTCATCATAACCCATTTATAGGGACTGAATGAGGCATGAACCTCCCAACAGTCTCCTGTACTTACTTACAGACGCGCTTCTTCTGGTCGACAAGTAATCAGTATCCTACTGCCTCTGTCACAGGAAGACTTTCTCAGGTTGAGCCATCCTCCTAATGTTTACATGGTCGACACGCCCAAGCTGTCAACCTGAACACCCGCATTGTCATCAAGGAAGGTCTGTGTCAATCTACGGCAAGTCGAAAGGGGAAAACCAGGTTTGATTGGAGAAGTTAGAAGGGCTGATGTGCTCCCAAAGTTAGATCACAAATGGATTGGAGAAACTTAGATCTAAATGAATCAATGCACTCCTAACTATTGGGTGTGTGATGTATGGTATTGTTGCACTCATTCTAAGGTATGCCTGGATAGCTAAATGTCTAAAATATGAATGTAAATGTAACCTTGCATAGTTTTCCATATCAACCCACTAGCAAATGTTCCCAAACTCTCAATCAAGTTATTGTAAAATGTCAGTCTAATGTAGTCTAGACTTGTCACATGTAGCCTATATGTTTTGACTACAGTATGACATTGTACAACTGCATTGTGATATTCTGTGCTTACATTCAGCATTAGATAGATATAAGGTAAAACAAATCATTTCATACTGTAATATACAGTGAGATCTACAAGCAGTTGGACAACGGCAGTTTTGGCGCCATATTGGTCACTCTGGTGACCAATATTCTCTGACGCCTCCAGGTAGAACTGCCATCACCTTTGTGTTTTCACATGATGCTATAGGTGGGTCCACCTTTCACCAGATTTCACTGGAAAGAGGAGAATGGGCTGCAGGCAGATTCACTTGAGGAATTTCTGTTGCACTCAAATGTGAGTGGTACAAAAACCCTCAAACAAAAAAGATTATAACTTCAATTATCAATGCAGATGTTGAAGCAGCATTAAAAATAGTTCAAATCCTTTCTTGTCAGCTAAATTAAAATCTGTTATGTGAAGTTAGTTACTGTCATCTGAACATATAGTGGGACATTATGTTTACTTTGTCATCAATGGGAATGATTTGTGTGTCATGTTTTCATCAACAAACTGCTTCATATTCTCTGCTTGTGTTTCTTCAGAAGACAATTCTCCAGCCTTGAGGTCAGTGAAGCACTGAAGTGCTACCCAAGAAATATGAAGACATTTTTCAACCTTGTTTATGTATTGTCCAAAATAATGCTTAAACCTGCAATAGTCAGACCGTATAACCAATCCCGAAGCTAATGTGTGCTATGTGGAGATTTCATTGAGACATAATGATATAAACCAATATCCAGCTGTGTTGCTGTTTTCACCTCTTTTCTAAAGCTTGTTGTCAAAACCCAGACCGACTTGAAGCTCCTCCCACTCCATTCAGTAGCTTTTCTTTTTTTTTAAAACTAGCTTAACCTCCCTCGCTGTTTAAAAGCCCCCTCCAATTCCTGAATTTTTTTTTCGTAATGGTGGAATCGATGAAGCGAGCGAGTAAACTTGTTCAGTAAACTTGTTCAACTAGTAAACTTATTGAACTTGTAAACTTGCTACCTACCTCTTCACTCACTGGCAAAGCGAGTCTGGTAACCGGCAACACTTCTCCGTAGGTACATTTAGCTTAGTCAGGCAGTCAGTCATACACCTGTCTCTTCATTAGATGTCGCTTTGTGAGATGGCCTCTAGAGGGCGTCTTTGAGTAAGAGATGGCCTCTTGCCTATATGGGCTAAAAGCCACATTCAGTACCACACACTGATAAAATGCCAGTCCCACACAGTGAGCCCCACTCTCCGCCGATTTACCTGCCGATTTACCTGCCGATTTACAGACATCCACGTCTTCTGCTGCCCTGTAAACCTTAACGGTAGGTAACGTTATTGTGGTATTGAAGTGGCGTTAGTGGAATAGAAAGGGGAATAGGTAATTTAACTGATAACCGTGTCGCGCTAGCTGACCATTGCTCCCACACAGTGAGCCACACTCTCCGCCATTAATTTACAGACATCCACGTCTTCCGCTGCCCTACAAACTTTAACGGCAGGTAACGTTATTACCTGTGGTATTTAAGTTACGTTAGCCGCGGCAACACTGACTGATCCATTGTGTCTGTCCGTCTCCATACATTTAAATTAATTCTCAATAAGAGCTGTCTGTTGTCCAGACAGGACTGATGAAAACGGTACAACCAAAACAAAGATAAAATGGAGAAATCCTGGTATAACGTTGGGATGACTGTAGGTTTTCCAGGTCAGTTTCTTATTTAATTTATATTGTATAGTCTGTTTCTTCTTTTTTCTATGAAGTAGCACCATTATGAGCAAAGCTAGGCTACTGTATTTCTGCCTCTCCCACCATGATGACGTTCCAAAACAGCCCAATGGACAAATCTATTCGTCAATAATTCTGTCCGTTTTCCGTCGGATCAGTGTGGCCGCAGCTAGTGGAATTCAACACATGCGCCATGGGCCTGTACAGGATCTGTACTTGTTCTCTTTAACCCCATAAAAGATTATTCATCTTTTGTTTGGCTGAAAAATATAAATATACAAACATATAAATCTAATAACACAATGTATATAGCATACATACATAGATGTAGGCTAATAGCTATATACAAAACTATATCTATACAGCATATGTGTTTGAGAATTTCTTTGTATATTTTTGGCAGCCCTGTAGACCTACATAGCTGTTAAAATATCCTGTGAAAAAAACATCTATTTAACAGCTAGAATTTCCCTCCATATTTATTGTAATGACTGAATGTATTTTGAAGGCAATTCTAGCTACAGTGTCTCTAGTTGGCTTGGTGCAGCCAGTACAACATCATATGCTTGTGTTTACTTTTGCCAGACCAAATTTTGTCAAACAACAAACCAAGTTACAGAGGTAAAAGCTTCTAATTTAGTGTTGTAAAAATGTGTCTCTTCTGTCCACTACCCATCTATACATAATGATTAAGTTTGTATAGCTTACAGTACACGGTCTGTGTCTCTGCTCATGCATTTTAAGGGAAAACTCCACCCAAAAGCATTTAAACATTGCTAAAAAACAGATAATGGCAATGTACCTCACGCTGCTGAGCCCATTTTGTTGTTTGGTTGAGTATTTTGAAAACTGGGGTTGAAGATTTGTAACTTGTTGTATGTTGGGTTAGACTGATAGGCCTATGGGTTTTTGAAGTCTGATACCGGCCTGTATTGTTGCATTGAAGAGTGGCCAATAGCTCTGATCATTTGTGCCGATATACAATCTGACCATTTTCATGCCAAAAAAATTCCAACAATGATAAGGATTCAGTGTTTTCCCTCAAATGTCAGGGTGGGAAAGCCTCTGAAACAGCATTTAGACCATCATGTGACACTAATACTCTCCACTGAAACACAGACTATGTTTGAGGTTGTTTGTATGAGTGATGGTTGCTGTGGCACATAGAAGAGTTTGACCAAAGATGTGGTTATGTTCCTGTGGATCAAGGTGCACACCCAGTTTTCTAGGCTTGGAAATGGTTGATTTCTGTGTGTAGTGTATCAAATATATCAGTGTACTTCACCACCATAGTCCTGTCCTGGTAGTTGCCATAAGCGACCAGGGCGAGTCGTACAGTGAAGTCTACTGGTCCCCTCTTATTTTAAACATGCCATTGTTCAACCTCTCTTGAAAAAACCTAACCTGGATCCTCATGCCCTCTGCAACTATAGGCCTATTCTAAATTACCGTTTTTAGAAATTTCAGTCGGGCTTTAGAACCCATCACAGCACAGAGACCACCCTCCTAAGGGTGACTAATGATCTTTTGCTTGCTACAGATAAAGGTCTCTGCTCAATCCTAATACTCCTTGATCTTAGCGCAGCTTTTGATACGGTTGATCATGCAATACTACTCAATCGTCTGGAAAACTGGGTGGGGCTTACTGACTTGGCCCTCAGTTTTTTCAGTTCTTATCTTGCTGCTAGAACTTTCTCTGTTGAGATAGGAAATAACGTTTCTTCTTCTGTTCCTCTTAAGTATGGTGTCCCTCAAGGATCAATCCTGGGCCCACTACTTTTCTCCATCTATATGCTTCCTCTCGGCGATATCATCCGCAAATATAATATACATTTTCACTGTTATGCAGATGATACGCAGTTATATATTCCCCTAAATCCTAGTGATTCGACCAGCATCAATATTCTTAATAATTGCCTTTCCGATATTAAGTGCTGGATGTCTCAAAATTTCCTCCAACTCAATGACAGCAAATCAGAAATCATTGTATTTGGGCCTCAAAACTCAATCACCTAATTCAATGTAAACTTGGTAGCTGGTCAGCCAATATTAAACCTTTCGCCAGGAACCTGGGTGTAATTTTTGGTTCTGACCTCTGTTTCGAGGAACAAGTCAAAAGTGTGGTACGGTCCTGTTTCCTTCAGTTGAGGAACATATCAAAGATAAGGTCCTTTTTGTCCTTTGCCGACCTTGAGAAGGTTATCCATGCCTTCATTGCATCTCGCTTAGACTACTGTAACTCTCTCTATTCCTGTCTAAACCAAAAGTCCCTCTCTCGCCTGCAATTAGTGCAAAATGCAGCTGCAAGGCTTTTAACTAAGAGTAAAAGGCGAGACCATGTAACCCCCATTTTAGCTTCTCTTCACTGGCTTCCTATTAGATTTAGAATTGATTTTAAGATTTTGCTTTTAACTTTCAAGGCACTACATGGTCAGGCTCCTACTTATATCTCTGACCTTTTAATCCCCTATGAGTCGAAGCGCAGCCTGAGATCCTCAGGCGGGGCCCTTCTGACCGTTCCCACCTCCCGGCTTGCATCTAAAGGTGACCTGGCATTTGCCGTCAGGGCTCCTAAACTTTGGAATGCCCTGCCTGAGAATCTCAGGCTAGCAAACTCTGTGTCTTCTTTTAAGTCTCTCCTCAAAACACATTTTTATGTAAAGGCTTTTTTACTATGATTTTTATTTCTTAGTTGTGTTTTAATTTTATTCCTTGTTTCTTAGCTCTTTTTTTACTCCATTGATCTTGTTGCTGTAGCCATTTTTTATAATGATTTTCATTTCATTTTATTAATTTGTGCTTATTTTCTATTATTTGTTTTTTCTAGTGTTTTTATTCCATGCTTTTATTTATTGTGAAGCACTTTGTAACAATTGTTTTGAAAGGTGCTATATAAATAAAGTTTATTATTATTATTATTATTATTATAAGCCATTTAATAACAGAAGAAAAATATCACACAGAATATATCCAAAGCACACACTTTTATTCCATTTGTAAAAGCATAAGGATACACAAACCTTCATTTAAAGTCTTGTTTTTTACATTCTGTTGGGTACAACTACGTGTAATTGCACTTTTGCATGGTTATAATAAAGTGGCTATTAAAAAGAATTATAATTATAATAATATAATATAATGATAAGGCTTATAGTGCAATCTCAGATCAGTAAGAAAATATTAATCTGACTGTCCTCTTTGGTTAGTGGCAAATTCTTCAGAGCCTAAAGGTATTAGGTATAAGATGAGATAAACTAGGCTCTAAGCACATAAAGCCCAAGATAAACTAAGGAAGGGTCTGACGGTGAATCACAGACAAACAGTATTTGGGCAGGACGCCTATGCAAAGCAGTATGGGACATAAAATGAGCTCTACAGTGCAACCGCCTAATGTGGCCATGATGAAAGGCAGAGGATAAACACAGGATAGATTGTGTAAGGATGGATGCACACTACAAGATTTTAGCCTCAATTAATCCAACCTACACAAAAATCCAACACCATAGTTTCCACTCAAAGGCGTTCTGGCAACATTCTGGTCTTGAAAATATGGGACGGCAAATCTGGGTGTCAGTGTTGGAGAAATCTTGTAGTGTGCATACATATTCATATATTTGTACTTTTTCAGAACTTTTTCAACACAACAAGAACCACTGCTCTACAGGACATGGTGCTCAAGCAGGGGAGCAGAATCGGCCGGCGAACAGGATGCTCATGCTGGGGTTGTGTCGGATGAAGAAGAGGAAGGGGTGGTCCGCGACAAAGGTGACGGGGATCCTGGCGCAGCGCAGCATCATGACGGCGGCGGTGGCAGCGGCGGCCTCCGTTCCCTCCTCGTTGACCTCCACAAAGGCCTTGTGGACCACCTTGGACAACACCAGGTCGTTGGCCGGAGACATGCCTGTTGGCAGAAGAGAGAGGGAGAAAGAGAGAAAAACGTATAATACTTATAATAATCCTTGAGAAAACGTTTAGCTATAAGCTATAAGAGATGACTAAGTATTAGGGATGGGACGATATGCTTATCTCACAATACGATTTAATACGCGATATGGGGTTCACAATTCGATAAAACCACGATAAGATGTAATAAATAAAAGTTAAATGACTGTATGACTGTGCAGCATTATGTTTATTTCTGAGACACAAATCTTCAAATTTAGCAAAAGAACTAGCTTGCTAGAATGTAAACGACAATATAAAAATGTCTTCACTCTGACAAAATGGATTAGCAACAGCCGTGCAGTGTTGCAGACCATTGCAGAGGAACATAGGGCTAAGGACTTGAAGGAGTTGGATCTGGATAGAGGTGAGCTTCCAGTCGAGACAGCCCTTGGACTACAGTGATCTGTGGAGACCGATTCATTTAAGTTCAAGATGGTGGTGAAGGAACGACCTCATACCAGACGTGGAATGTTGTCTGTAATCAGTTCAGTTTACGATCCCTTTGGGTTCCTTGCACTAATTACACTGCCTGCCAAAGTCATGTTGCAAGAGCTCTGTAGGAGAAGCTGTGGATGGGACGACAACATACCCCAAGACATTAGACACCAGTGGACAAGATGGCTGGTAGACTTGGAAAGGATGGCAGCATTCAAAATCAAGAGGTGCATTAAGCCCAAGGACTTTGGACATCCCACTCTTGCACAACTGCATCACTTTTCTGACACTAGTGAAGATGGATTTGGCACCGTCACCTACGTCAGGATGCAGAACAGGAGCGGTGTCCATGTTGCCTTCCTGCTTGGCAAAGCAAGAGTCACCCCCCTAAAGCAGATAACCATTCCCAGTCAGTCTTGAGCTGAGTTGCAGCTTCAGTTGAATCAGTCACCATTCTGTACAGACAGCACTTCAGTGCTAAAGTACATAAAAAATATGGACAAACGCTTCCATACCTTTGTGGCAAATAGAGTATCGACCATTAGAGATGCAACCAACATCTCCCAATGGAGGTATATCAATACTAAGGACAACCCTGCAGATGATGCATCCAGAGGTATGAAAGTTGACGACTTCCTGAATGGCAACAGATGGATTGAGGGCCCAAAGTTTCTCTGGAAGCCAGAGAAGGATTGGCCTGCATATACGACAGAAGCCACCATTGCATCTGATGAGCCAGAAGTCAAGAAAGATGTCACAGTGAATGCAATCATTGTCAAGGACTCTCCTAACGCTACTGACCAACTCATTGCTTACACACACCACACATGCATACTTGCACACTGCCCACTTTAGCCAACTGCACTTTACATCTTTACATCTGACTTTACATCTCAACTTCATTCCATTTCATATGTCCATATATTTTGAAAAGTGTACATATCATACATATTTTTATTTTTGATTGTATTTAATTATTTTTTTATACTCTGTCACTTTATATTTTCTATCACTTCTTATTGATGGTCATTTTACCATTTTGCAATAGAGTACTGCATTGTTTACTTTGTTTACTTGTTTACATTGTTGCAGCTAGCTCTAGGCTCAATTTTTCATAGCTAGCATTATCTGCTTCTCGCTGTTTTGTTATGTTTAAGACAATAAAGAACCTTGAACTTCTCAGATTGGAGAAGACTTAAGATTACAGTTGCCTGGTTTCTTAAGTTGAGGAACACTCTTCTAGAGTTGAATCAAAAGAGGAAGGAGTTGCAGGCTTCTGATGGCAACAGAAAAGGTGCAAATAGCCCAACCAGCCACTACAGTTGGAGATGCAAATGGTCAAATGTGCATTAGGAGATCAGAGCTCGTCACCATGTGATCTTTTGGAGGCTGAAACTTCCATAATTCGCTATAGTCAGCAACAAAAATTCAAAGAAGAAATTGCTGCACCATCAGCTGGAAAATCTGTAGTTAGAGACAGTGCCATTTACAAATTAGACCCACTCCTGGAGGATGGACTCCTGAGAGTTGGAGGGTGACTGAGTAAAGCAGCAATGCCTGAAGAAACAAAGCATCCACTCATCCTGTCCAAAGATCAATACATCTCCAGACTCATACTAAAGCACATTCACCAACAATTGGGTCACAGCGGGAGAAACCACACACCGTCGAAGCTGCGCAGGAAGTTTTGTATCACAAATGCCAATTCAGCCATGAGAAAAATTATATTGCAGTGCTGCTCCTGTAGGCGTTATGGTGGAACGGTGGGTGAACAAAAAATGGCGGACCTGCTAAAGGAAAGGACTCTTCCAGATCTCCTTCCCTTCACCAATGTTGGAGTAGACTACTTTGGGCCAATCGAAGTAAAGAGAGATCGAAGCCTTTGTAAGCGCTATAGCGTGACCTTTACATGCCTGGCAAGTACAGCTGTCCACTTGGAAGTGGCACAATCGTTGGACACTGACTCATGCGTCAGTGCTTTACGGACATTCATTAGCCGGAGAAGTCAAGTTCCTCATATGCGGTCTGACAATGGTACCAAATTTGTTGGAGCAGAAAGAAAACTAAGGAAGGCTCTTGCATCTTTGAATCACAACTGTATACAGGGAGTTCTACTTCAGGATGGTATCCGGTGGAGTTTTAACCCGCCTACAGGATTACATCATGGCAGGGTATGGGAATGTATCATCCACATGGTCAGGAAGGTTCTCAGTTCTGTTCTGCATCTGCAGACTCTGGATGATGACTTTGAGATGATGAAGTTGAGGCCATATTAAATGATCTCTGCATCACCAAGCTCTCAGATGACCCCAATGACCTCAAACCTCTCACTCCCAATCACATTCTCCTTATGAAAGGTAAACCAGTCTTACCACAGGGACTACTCAAGAAACAAGATCTGTTTGCTCCAAGAACGGCAAAAATGGAACCAAGAGAGAAGAACTTTTGTTCAGGTGGACATTGTTGTGGTGGTTGACTCTACGGCTCCTTGTGGCTCTTGGCTGCTTGGCAGAGTCCTGGAAACCTTCCCAGACAAGAAAGGTCTGGTGCGTTTTGTGTGTCTCCAGACAAAGACAAACATCTTAGAAGGAAGAAGCTTTGTCTTTTGCAGGAGGCTATAGGCACTTAGGGCAGTAAAGTAGTGACCTCCGACCCAAAGAAGGTTGTTTTAGACATGGTCTGTTTTTTCTCAGTACTATTGTATACCTGGTTATTTTGACTCCTCGTGTTTGAATTTTAATGTAATTGTTGTGTCTGCCTACCAGTAACAATTAGGGGCTGGTGTGTTGGAGCCATTTTTGTATTGTGTTCATTATTATGTATTACTATTTGTCACGCTCCACATACCACCTACTGTGCAAAAAGGGGAATTACCACAGGTATTCACCTGTGGTAATTCCCCTTTTTGCACAGTAGGTGGTATGTGGAGTATGGGGAAAGTACACATAGGTGAGAGAGTAATCACAGGGCAGGTGTGTTGCTTGCCGGTAGAGGCACACAGTTTGACTGTATGGCAAGTGTAGCGTATATGTAGGGCCAAACTATGTGTTGTTTACAAGCAAATTATTGATGGATGTTAAATGCGTGTGGATCAGCGTTGATGGGCCTGATTGTGTGTACAATAAATACGCTTAGTATGGCTAAACGTATATGGACGTTTGGACATTGAATTATTAAACCCACACACCGCTACACAAAGGGCTATGCGTCAATAATGCAAGTACCAGTATAGCAGCCCCTCAGTGGCTTGTAGACTTTTTGTTTTTTGGCAAGCCAAGTCACTACACATTGCATACAGATTTTGAAAGATTCTGATTTCTGAGCCCCGCCCCCTGCTTCATGAATATGCAATTTTCATCATCTGTGTGGTGTCCATGATGGAGGAATTTTGTCTTGAGGAAGAAATACTTTTGCAAAACATTAAGTATACCAAATAATAACAGATGCTTAAGAAAATATATGTATTCCGGTTCATGTAGGCCTATCCCAAATTTTAGCATGTGTTTTGAATTGTTGGTGGAGACTGAAGTTAAACCACTTCAGAACTTAGCTACCAGCTGCACTTCCTCCACAATGCATGTCATGTTTTTTTGTCATTCTTATACAGTTTTGACTTTGGGGTTATTTGGAAGAAGATTCATTTTTTCATTTTATGACATATCTGCATATTTCTGAAGGTGTTTTTTCAGTCAGTATTTAGAATGACAATCCACCAGATACTTAATTTATTTTGTCTCCATCTTTAGTGCTCAGTGCTCATTGCTGTGGTGTTTCTGCACTGCACTTCCCAGATATCACCTGTCAATCAAACAGTGTTTCCAACACTGTGACGTCTTTTTCCTTGGATTTTCTGTTGATGAAGTTTGATTTTCTGTTGGTGGTGTGGATTATTAATCTAACTTCTCAACAGAAATGAATTTAGAAATCATCAAGCAGCGGCATTTTCCGTCTCTTTAAATGATTATGTGGACAGCTGATCTGGTCCAGCCTCATGTCCTACCAGAGAAGTCACTCATTGCGATGTCAAAGGCATCCACCATGCCCATGCTGCTCAGGATCTTCTTCAGGTCGTACTTCTCCTCCATTTTGAACCGAGGCAGGGCCACCTGAACCTCGACTGTGTCCATCATGTCTGGACGAGTCCACTCCACAAAGTTCTCATACGTCAGCTCCTTCTCCAGCTGTGGGAGACAATGTCAACAATTAGTTTGTGAGTGTGTGTGTGTGTGTATATATGTGTGTGTGTGTGTGTGTGAGTGTGTGGTACCTTCTCCAGGCCTGTTGTACCGTCCTCCATGTCGTTGGGCAGGAAGATGAGCATGCTGAGGTCCTTCCCCTTGTAGGGCATCTCCAGGATCTGTCCAACACAGCGGGTTGCAACCGTTACAGTGTGCAGACTGGACTAGTAACAGTTTGACTGTTTCTTTTGAATGAACAAGCTGGCTGATAAGATTGCATGAACACATTATTGTGATTATGTGATGGATTGAGTGTTTGATTGGTGGGTTAGCTGATTTAGACTTGTTATTCTCTAATTCTCTATTTTTTGTTACACCCAAAGACATCACTTCAATTTTAAGTTACAGATATAGTTACCTTTATGTGAATTAGTTTCATGGTTATGAATAAAAAATAAAAAATAAAACTAATTGTGTAACGTTGGAAATACCAGATCTGGATCACCACCAAAATCTAATCAATTGATTTTTGGCCCATGGCCGATCTGTCCACCAACTTTCATGGAAATCCATTGGTAAGTTTTTGAAATATTCTGCTGACGGGCAGACAGACTAACAGGGGCTAAAAAGCTAAAAAATAATATGTATATATATATGCTAATTATTTGACCAATTTATTGACTGAATGAACGTTGCTGTTGCTTAGTCAGTTAATAGGAATACAAATAAAATTAAGACGCATTGAGTGACTTGATTGATTGATTGATTGATTACCTGGCAGTTGGCCTCGGGGATGAAGGTGAGAGGGAACTTAGTTTTCTGGTGCATCATCTTCACCGGCTTAGTGTCATTCTGAGGACAACAGCAAACAGAACAAGCTCTTTTTTCACTGAGCCAAACACAATCATTCTCTCAAAGCTCTAGCCGGTTACAACTGTCATGTATAGCATGGCTGTCTTTGATGAGTCCCATCGTCTGCTCATTCTGCCTTCTTCAGACATTCTACATACTGCATGTATAGTGTGTACACTAAACACTCTGTCATTCTGTTACAGTTCTGACCTGAGGACTCACTTTTTCAATATCCTGTGGTGTGGAAGTGAGGAAAGTCTGATGCAATGTTCTCAGCAACTTTTGCATTAGAAAATCATTTCTCAGCAAGATAAAGAAAGGTCAGGTCAGATGTGTGGGGGAGTCTCATGTTGCACAACACGGGCGTGGCCGCAGCCTCAAACTCGGTGCACTTTCTCAAGCACCACCTTTTTATTTCTTTACCACTCTGTGTGGAAAAAAAGGTGTGTCTGTCCACACCACAAGGAAGACTCATAAATCATCACAGCTTTACTGGACCGTAGCAACCCAAGAGCAAAAGGATTGTTGATGTTTAAGGTCTTTGGAGGTCTTGGAAGTTTGGAAGAACCAGTGTGAAATGTTACCATGCCGCTTCTGGCCTTGACTAACAGACCTATGTAATGCAAAAAAAATAAAATGTTTCCTACAGATCACCCCTTTCTGTCTCTGCTTTCCACAGTTTCCTATGGTCGGGGTTCCCACTGTGGCCCTAATGCAAAATTCCATGACTTTTCCATGACTTCCCATTACTACATCAGAGCGCTTCCATGAAGAATATGATTCCTTGCTGGTTTGTCAATGTTGTTCTTAAAAGGTCCCATATTCTACGCTTCCCAGTTTTTTATTTTATGTCTTGAGGTCCATTAAAAAAGGTTTGTGTGGTGTCATGTACCAATGTACATGTTCTCAATCCATTTTTACACGTTCATTTTCCAGCATCTCTCTGAGCCTTGCCAAGAACAGGCTGTTTCTGTTGCTGCGTCTTTAAAGCTCATTAATATTAATGACCCCTCTGTTCTGATTGGTTAACCGTTTCAAGAGTGAAACGTGAGACACCACAGACCGGCAGCTAATGGCAGCTGCAGGTAGGGAAAACTCTCCGGTAAATAGACAGTGAGAACCACTCAACCGCTAGTTGTTAGCCTATTATTTCTTACAAAAATGATAATGAGCGAACCTTTGTGACGCCACAAAGTTACAACATGATAAAGAAAATCACTTCCAAGTTCCAACCAATAAATCCCTATCCAACTCAAAAACAACCTAGTTAAATCATCCTGTATTTTACCAGTAACCCTGCACATGCCAGTGATTAGAAACATCAGTTATAGTATATTCTACCATGCAATATCATTTTAGAAACCAATACAGACTGTTGCTTTCTTCGGTCAGTTTTTGCCTTCGTATAATGTTACCTTGTTGACTCTAAACCGAGCGTCTTTGGTGAAGTCCTCCTTGAACTTCTTGTCCCAGTTGCCTTTGAAGTAGATGGCGTTGACCAGCACTAGCCTGGTCATGTTGTCCACCACACCTTGGACCAGCACCTCCTTGATTTTATCTGGTGAACGGCACAGACACAAACACACAAGGAACCAATGATATTTGAAACAAAGATGCAGCGCTGGATACAACAAACAGACTATAGCTTTGTTTCCATCCAAAAGTCAAGCAAATTTTGAGCCAACTTTATAAATGATGGAAAAATTAAATGCGCACTATCACTATTTTAAACCTGCAATAAGCGATTTTAGACCCTATAACCAATAACCTATAACCAAATATCGACACACGCGGGCCAGCTGTGTTGCTGTTTTCACCTCTTTTCTAAAGCTTGTTGTCAAACTCGGACCAAATTAGCTTTTCCTTTTTTTAAAATTAGCATGTCTCCTCCCTCGCCGTTTAAAAGCGGCGCTCTCCCCCTCCCATCCCTGAAAAAAATTATTGTAATGGTGGAATCGATGAAGCGAGCGAGTAAACATTTTCAACTATTAAACTTGCTACCTGCCTCTTCACTTGTCATTGTGGGACATGTAACCTTCAGCAAGAGAAAAATCTGGCAAAGCGAGACCGGTAACAGGCGATATTTCTCCGTAGGTACATTTAGCTTAGCTGTTAGCCTTTATGCACGGTCCTTCACTAGGTTTGTCCTTAGGGGCTTCTGTAGCCCAGCAGTTTTGCTGTGTGTGTTTACAAATGTGTTGCGGTTTCTGTCACCCTCTAGTGGTCGGAAAATTGCTCAGTGTAGCTTTAATCAGAAAAACACATCGACAAGGAAAATGGAAAGAGTCTTTAAGCTATGTCATTACTTATTCGACAAATGCATTTCCAATACTGTTTATAACAGAATTTCTGCATCAATACAAAACTTTCCCGCTTAAGGCAAACATAAAAACCACAAAAATGTACACACTCATGCTACTGTAAGACATTTTGCTAAAACTGTCCACCAAATGGCATACATGTGTGTGCAAGTGAGTGCGTAAGCTTGTCTGTCTGCATAAAAATACTTGAAATCCCAGCTACTGATGCATACACACACAAGGAGAGTGACACTGTAGAGAAGCAACAAAAACATGGTGTTCATCTCAACAGGTTTTCCACTTCCTCCCATTCTCCTGTCTCATTCCAAACACATGGTTGATTTTGATGAGTGTGTGTGTGTGTGTGTGTGTGTGTGTGTGTGTGTGTGTGTGTGTGTGTGTGTGTGTGTGTGTGATCCACCTTGGGTCTGCTTCTCCACCCAGCTGTTGATGTTGTTCCTGGCTGCCTCTGGACTGGTTTTGAAGTCCACAGACTCCAGCTCTGCGCTGTAGTGCTTCTTGGTTTCTGCTAGGAAATCCTGAAACCATCAATATGTATTTAGTACTACTGATTCCTAAATAATCTAATTCATTCATTCATTCACAGTAATGGCACAAAAAGGTATTACAGCCAGCATAAAGATTCCTATCTGTGCCTCTCATTCCATCAGGACTACCTTTGTGTAGACACACCCACACCTGCCCATACAGGTGCACACACACACACACACACACACACACACACACACACACACACACACACCTCAACAAACTGGTAGGACTTCTCTCCATACAGCCTGTTGGCCAGGCTGAGGGCGTACGGGGCTTCAGGCTTGTTCAGCTCGCTCATCAGTTTGTTGAAGCCGACATGGACGTCCTCCTGAACCTTCTGGACGTTCAGGCACTGCGGACAGCCGAAGAAGACCAGATTTACAGAGAGGCATTGAGCTAGTGGCAGAGGAAGACTAGTTTGAACCAAGTTAATATAGACTATTGTATAATGGAAACTGTGGACTTGAAGGAATACCACAGGAATACCCGTTGGTCAACTTACCTGTTCAGTAAAGAGAACACAGACCAGCCTCCTTCCATTGACCATCATCCATGTGTCCCCATAGAGATCACTGGCTTTGGTGCTCCATGCTAACACTTTAGCAGACACTATGGTGAGTGATAGTAGACCACTAACATTATCTCAAAGTGACAAAATGAGAACTTGTAACAGCTCTAAAGCTAAATGGTTAGTAATCTTACATTTTATTCAGCTTAGTCTGTCAGTTTTGTGTAATTATAATAAAAAGGTCAGTCTTCATACTTTGGAGATAATGCTAGTCGCCTACTATCACTCAACATAGTGTCTGCTAAAGTGTTAGCATGGAGCTCCAGAGCCAATGATCTACTGGGGACACATGGATGATTTTGGTGTCTATGTTCTCATCACTTAACGAGTAAGCTGACCAACGAGGCAATCTGCCAAAAACTATTCCTTTAAGTTGCAGACTTGTCAGTAGTGTCAGTTTATCTTTATCTGAGAACACCACCCGCTGCTGTTTGCATGTCAGTTTCACATCACAAAATTCCAACTGCATATTGGTTGGAGGAATATGGAAAAGGAACCATAGATAAGAGTGAGACATGAGAAAACAGAAGAAAAAAGAAAAGCATTAACACCATCAACACTGGCGTAAAAGAACCCAAGGAAATAAACATTGACATAAACAAAACAAAACAAAACTAGCCACCAACCCTGATGTTGTTTTACAGTCAACTCAATTGAGGACAACAAAAAGCCCTTCTACTTTTCAATGGACAAATTCAGGATTGTTTGCATCCAAATCAGCAAGACACCAACCATCAACTTAAACTACAAGTACATAGTCTTCACCTATTCACCTATTGGTATTGGTTTCTGGATCCTCTCACCAATGACACCAACCAGCCCCTCTGTTAGTACAACGCCCCTCAGTTAGTTCATCATTCCTTTACTGTTGGCTCTGTTACCACCTTCAGCAGATACTGTGGCAGTCTGCTGAGCTGGACCTGCTGCTGCATCTGCTGCTGCATCTGCATCTGCATCTGCTCTGCATCTGCTCTGCTCCTGCCTGCCTCGGCTGCTCTGCCTTAGTGAAGCAGAGGACCTGGAGGTGCAATCAGTAGCGCTTCCCATCATTAGGATCACTGTGAAGTTAAATGTGTGTGTGTGTGTGTGTGTGTGTGTGTGTGTGCAGGACAAGAAAAGACCTATCAACAGACTGTGGTATGTGTGATGTAATTGTTGGCCAGCGGGTTAACAATCAGGTTAAGAGACCAGGCGGCTGCACTCTCTGGTAACTAGGTAGTGAAAATAATCCTCACAGCAGCCTCATGATACTGTCGCCTCTCCACTTTCACACACACACACACACACACACACACACACACACACACACACACACACACTCACACACACACTCACAACACACCCAGGTACGCATGTACACACACACATCACTACAACTGATGACTCAGCATCACACTCTTCTGTTAACCTGCAACGTTCCTTGCAAAGTACCATGAATGTATAAGAATTTGTTTCGGTGATACTGGTGAACAGACATATTGACAGCTTATATGGTAACACAGCACATTCTAATGCAAATAGAGAGACAGCAGAACTAGGGTTGGACTGTTTTTGAAGGCCAATGGCGATACTGTTATTTTTGGATTGAAGCTGCCAATAATATGTGATGATATGCGATATATTTAAATTCAGACATTTTCATACCAAAAAATAAAATAGGTCTAAATATAGGTGTAAGCCTGAGCAGAAGCTCACATAGGTTGCAGAGGGACAATGCTGCAGGCTTTAAAAAGGTCAAACAACCTGATGTGCATTCACAACTGCTGCTTTTAATGCTGCTGCTTTTATACCATCAAACAGGTCCTTTGCCCTTTTGACTGGGCCTTTAGTTTACTCAATTTAAGCCAAGGATAACATTAAGTGCTACAGGCTGCTGGTCATTATTATGGAATAAAAAAACATATGCTTATAGACTATTAGTTATGACAGGACCTCTCATAGATTTTCATGTCACATACCACCAAATAGACATGTTGTTGTTCTTGATTTAGTGTTGAACTGTAGGACTGTGTATGCTGTACATGCAGAGTAAATAGTGGTTAGAGTGAAATCTGTGACCACAATAGTCATTATTATAGATTGTCTAATTGGGAATAATATGTAGTGAAATAAATTATAGTGGGATTTTGCTGGAGACCTCCTGTAACCCCTTCAAGGACCCCTGGGGGACCCAGACCCCACTTTGACAACCACTGAGTTATGACAGCCAGACAATGGGACAAAACATTCGCCTACATGCTGCTGGACTGATAAGGCGAGCTGATTGCTTCACCGTATCCAAGGTGTTTATTGCCCCATACACTTCCACATTCTGTATGTTGTTCCCATAGCAACACAACAGACAGCTGCCCACCATAAAAACTAAGTGAGTCAGAACAGATCAGGTTTCAGACACTTTTGCTGACACAACTGTGTTTCATACTGAATGAAGGCCTATGCATAATATTCCCATGATGTCACATGCATTTCCTACCAATAAGGTGCTTTACCATATACACAGCTCATTGACTGTGGCTGTCATTTGATTATAATCATCTGTTAATTTATTACAATCGCCTGTTAATTTCCTACCAAGATGGTTGTGTGATGATGTAACAGAATACTATGAATAGATCTGGCAGAACAGGCACTGTCTCCTGCCACACCCACTCCACTCTGCCAGACAGTTACTTTAAAATAACTGTAACTTTGCCTTACAGTGATCACCAACTGGAGATTATTGTTTTACCCATTTTTCAATTCATCCATACATCACTGGTCCTAATATCAACCTGCATATTCTCACCCTAGAAAATAGAACCACACCTTTTCTTTTGCAGTAATGTAAAAAAAAAATTGTTGAAATTCCAACATCCAGCTTAACCAGGTACACTGACTTGCAATGACACATGAATGTATGCTGTAGAAACACTCCTCAGGTTCAAATGGGTGTGTTTTGTGGTATTCATTTTCAGTGGGAGAGGTGTGTGTGTATGTGTGTGTGTGTGTGTGTGTGTGTGTGTGTGTGTATGTGTGTGTGTACCTCTGACATCTGTGTGGCTGTGTTGCCCCTGGCTCCCAGCAATACCATAGCCAGAGCTGAGGAGATGCTGAAGGGAGAGTAGAAGACATTGCCAGTCTTGTCGTCTTCACTCAGCTTTTTGAACAAAGCCAGGGAGAAGCTGGTGTTGGCCTCGGTTAGTGGGGTTGATGTTGCCATTGTGTCTGATGCAAAGAAAATACAGCACATTATTAATCATTACATTATCAACTGTATCTCATAAGAACTTTTACTAATTAATAGTACCCAGTCTTCATTTCGGCATGCAGCCAATACACCAAGCAGAGACACACACACACACACACACACACACACGCACACACACCCACCCACACCCACCCACACCCACCCACACCCACCCACACCCACACACACACACACACACACACACACACACTGGTAGCCAGTAGTGCCCAACTCCTCTGGAACAGTTTAGGGTTAAAGGTGTCATATTACACAAAACTGTTTTTTACTTTCCCTTCCAGATGTAAGCATTTAGTCATCATATCTATACCCTCCGTTGAGGCGGCCAATCAGATCAGTCGCACACAGGCATCAATGGCCACAGAAAACAGACTGCTCTTTACAGTGGAGATACTGAGAACCCTAATGTACATATACAGCATGAAAATACAGCACATTATTAATCATGACATTATAAACTGTATCTCATATCCCTTTAGATCTGATATGTTGCATTCTCTCTTGTATAAAGAAAATACATCGCCGAACTCCATTGAAAAATCTGGCAATTTTAAGTTGCAATGATGATCTGCAAACGTAGATACATGATAGAGCATGACTTAAGAACTTTTACTAATTAATAGTACCCAGTCTTCATTTCGGCATGCAGCCAATACACCAAGCAGCACTTATTACAATAGAAGTTAAACTTTAAGAATTGGTGCGCCTGTTATTACTACGATCTTCCACCTAAATACACCGTGATGGGCAGTAGCGAATAGTGTGAACCAGTTATAAAAGTTGATATTTTATTGAAATTAAGAACTGTTTGGTGGATTACACGTATGCCGAATTTAACAGCAGACCGTATTGATTGGGAGGACGTCTTAAGTCATGTTTACCAGGTATGTGCTTTGGCCGATAGGCAACGCAACATTAAATTTACAATTTCTTCAATGGAATATGGTGTACAGTAGTTTCCATTTAAAGGAATGGCACCTATCGGTACTGCTATCCCTTATGGGATGGACTAGGCATTGGTCAGTCAGTTAGGCAGACAGCCGTGAAAGTCGCATCATGCCGTATCATTATAGACATTATACTTGTACTACAGACCTAAAAATCAAGCAATGGACAAGCAACAACATGAAAAAACCCTTTTCTGAATGTCTTTGAGAAGAGTTACAATCCTGAACATTACTGTCAAAACTTGGTGTTTTATATAACCCAAGGCCTGTCCCCATCGACAGGCTGTTCATACAGCTGTCTCAGAGAATTAGTTGTGTATCACCTAGTGGATCAAAGTGACTACGCCCTACAGCCCTCATCATAACCCAGTTAAAAGAGACTGAATGAGACAGGAACCTCCCAACAGCCTCCTGTACTTACACACGCGCTTCTTCTGGTCGACAAGTGATCAGTACTGTAGCCTATCTGTCACAGGAAGACTTTCTCAGGTTGAGCCATTTCCGTCATATTTACATGGTCGACACGCCCAAGCTGTCAAAGTGAATTTCCGCATTCTCATGTGTCAATTTACGGCAAGCCGAAAGGGGAAAACTAGGTTTGAACAGGTGACACTTCAGCTCCAATCAAAGTGCATCGGACAAGTTAGAAGGGCTGATGAATGTTATTACTTCTTTTGATTATTGCACTCCTAACTATTGGTTGTGTGATTTAGGGCAGCTTGGAATACAAGCTTATCGTATTGTTGTACTCATTCTAAAGTTTTACTGTTAGCTAAATGTCTAACATATTAATGTAGGCTAAAATGTAACCTTGTATATTTTTCACATCAACCCAATAGCAAATGTTCCTAAGTTCTCAATCAAGTTGTTGTATTTCAGTCTAATTCAGTCTAGACTTGCAACATGTACATATTTTGACTACGAATGTGCAACTGCGTTGTGACACTCTGTGCTTTCTGTGCTTGAGGTCAGTGAAGCACTGGACTGCTACAGAAGAAATGTGACGACATTTTTCAACGTTGTCTGTTTATTGTCCAAAATAATGCTTAAATTTACTGTTATCTTATGGTTCTGGTGGTTACTTGATATATTGAAATTACACAAAACATAACACTTAAACCAAATAGCTGTAAAATGCGGACTATTTGTAATGCGCATGACTTTTATTGGAAGTAAATTGTATGAACTCGTATGGTATTGGTTATATATAAAATTTATGCACTTGTATCATACATTCTCAGACCATTTCTCCTTTTCTCTTTAACCCTATAAAAGATTATTCATCTTTTGTCAGTCTAACAAATATCAATATATAACTAGCATATGCTTGTGTTTACATTTGCCAGACTAAATTTTGTCCAACCACAAATCATGTGTGGTTATGGTTTTATCTGCAGTTAGCAACCAACTTGAAGGTGCGTTGCTGCCATCTACTGGACTGGGCCAGAGGCATGGAGGGCCTCAACTCTACCAGCTTCCATCTGGTAGATTTATGGTCATGAATACTTTTTTTTTTACTGCCCACTACCCATCTATATGATTAAGTTTATATAGCTTACTGGACATGGTCTGTGACTTTTTTTATCCATGCACTTTAAAGGATACTTTCACGCTGGTAAAAACAGCTGTTGGCTGTTGACTGGCCTGTATTCTTGGATTGAGGAGCAGCCAATAGCTCTGATATTTTGTGCCGATATACAATAGCTTTAAATCTGACCGTTTCATGCCAAAAAAATCCAATTCAGTGTTTTCCCCAAAATTTTAGGGTGAGAGAGCCTGTGAATCAGCATTTAGACCATCATGTGACACTAAAACTCTCCACTGACACACAGACTCCCTTCATGTCTGACCAAGATCGCCACAGACTGTACTTACAGTATTGTGCAATATTGTGTAATGATACAGCTTAAGGACAAATACTGAGCCATTTTTCATGATATAATTCTTTTTGTTAGTATGAGAATATTAAGATTTTCTATGGAGGCATCTGTTCTCCTCAGGCCAAAGGTTGAAGAGTATACAGACCATGAATATACAGCAACTTGTGTGACATGAACTAATACTATTAATCAAAATGAACCTCTCATTCTTTCAAACACACAGACACACACACACACACACACGCACACACACCCACACACACACACACACACACACACTGGTAGCCAGTAGTGCCCAACTCCTCTGGAACAGTTTAGGGTTAAAGGTGTCATATTATACAAAACTGTTTTTTACTTTCCCTTCCAGATGTAAGCATTTAGTCATCATATCTATACCCTCCGATGAGGCGGCCAATCAGATCAGTCGCACACAGGCATCAATGGCCACAGAAAACAGACTGCTCTTTACAGTGGAGATACTGAGAACCCTAATGTAGCTTATAAATTATACATCCCTTAAAAATAATAACAAAATGACCATACTTTTAAATGCTATGACTCTTTATTGCTATGGAGATTGTTATTTTAGAGAGAGCGGCCGGCTGGTTTCATCATCTTCCAGATACGACGGAAGAAGGCACGCACTCCCTTCTTCTATTTCTTCTTCTTCTTCTTCTTCTTGTTTTTGTTTGCATCTGTGGAGAGAAAAAGCACCTCTGGAGTCTGAAAAAACAAAAGACAGATGATTTAATTATCACACTTAATTGTTAAACTGATCCTCTACGTTTAGCGCAGATATGTCACCAGATATTACCAGTCTCCATACTGACCAAGGACACTTTCACTGACTGTGAACACCAAGGATTTTAAATAAATAAAAGTGTGTCAAACAGTTTTCTCAGTACCATGGTTTGTAGTTGCTTTAAAACAACACATTTTTTGTGTCATAATGTGAAAACAGCTAGGATTACCAGCTCACAAATCAGCTCCTAATCCTGAGAGTCTTGTGGAGAAGCCTTCAGCTGCTGAAGCTCCGCCTCTTCCTTCCGGCTGTGGCGGTCTGGACTCTGTAGTCCATCTCCTGGACGGCACACATGACGGCCTCCCTGGCAGTGAAGACGTCCAGCAGCTTGAATGATGTCAGCCAGTCCTCAAACCTGTTGTAGACCACGGTGATCATGGCTTGGGTCACTGATGCGGAGATGCGACTCAGAAGTGCTGTTGGAAAATGTCCAAACTGAGAAAGGCAAGGATCCGCTGTGTCTGCCAGCAGTCTGCCAATCTCAGCAGTGGCAGCTTCAGCCCTGCTTCCCCCAGCAGCAGCCATGATGGGACGCTGAGCCTGGGATGGTTTGTCCTCAGCTGGCTCTGGTTCCTCCAGAAAGAACTCCAGAGCAATCTTCACCACCTTTGGCACCAGGGTGGCAGTATTTTGCTTTCCTAGTAGAATAGACCAATGTCATGAGGAAATAATGAAAAATGTTCACTTGTCTCATACATACACACACACACACACACACACACATGTATTGAGTGTGTAAGCTTTTAATGTATTCCAATGGAGACTCTTAGAATAACCAAATCCAATTCCTACACATAGTGCACATGCATGCACACACAAAGACATACATGCATTCCTGCGAATGAACACACCTGTATATGCACACACACACACACACACACACACACACACAACAACAACAACATGCACATGAGAATCTTGTGAAGGGAGGCAGATTTTGCCAAGTAGCAGCAGATGCTCTTGTGCCTGATAGAGATGTCACATTTCATAGTCTGACCTCTCAGTGTTAATGTGGGATTTCACTTCAGTGAGTGTGCATTAAAAAAACTGGCACGGGTCTAGTTTACACTGGCATGCTGAGTATGTTTGTGTCTACTGTCAAAACAGACGGATGCAGGCCCACACACACTGTACCAAGCCAAGGATTAAATCAGGGAATATTACTTGATAGGTCCAATAATAGGTTATCCATACACATAAGTTGTATACAAACAAAATATACGTTGACAATATCTGTCCAAATGTGTGAATACAGTTTGTACTGTTTGTTGGTAAGAGGGTAAATCCCATGAAGGTAAGTACTGATGAGGTTTGCCTACAGGTACAAGATTATTTGAGTGTATTAACTAACATAACTAGCATGTTACTTTAATAGGGATCCCTTTTGTGCTCCCAGCCTGAATCCACAACCCAAAGATCTCTATTGCTTTGAGATCTGGACTCAACTGAAGTCACTGTGTATCCGGCACCAAAGATCATCCCATGTTCAAAGTCGCTTAAATCAGGTGTTTTGCCCATTGTAACATTCAGTCAAATAGTAACTGAACCTTTCGACCCTTTCTACATGCTTTATGTACTGAGTCACAGTCACATAACTAACAAGCTGTTTGTGTAAAAGGGGAGATGAACCTCATAAAGTGACCACAGTGTGCGGATCTATTCCAAAGTTTCCTTGGAAAAGATGATCCTACGCAATCAAAGCTGGGGCAATTCAATGAGAACTCTTATCCAAACATTTAACTTAAATTCTAGATGGACCGAGGTCGGCAGCTTCTTCGCACACAGAGGGAGAGGAGGGTCAGACATGCTGAGAGAGAGAGAGAGATAGAGCGAGAGAGAGAGAAAGAGAGAGAGAGAGAGAGAATTGGCAGCCTGGGTGCTCCACAGTATCAGGACTAAAGTGCCAAATCGAACAGCATCTCTTTGTGTCAGTAAGTGCTGAGTTCTACTGGCATCTCTCCTCAGTGATTCATCAACACAGGCATTTTATCTCCCATAGCACTGAACACACTTAAACACAGTTAAACATCTTGAGCTGTAATTGTATTCCTCCTCTATTTAGCCAGGAAGGTCCCATTGAGATACGATATCTCAGGGAGTCCTGGTCAAGATGACGGCAAAAGCTGAAAGTTTCACATAAAACAAAGTTTCACATAAACACAGACTATATAAAAACATCACAATAGGCAAAAACCATCAATCTACACCATGAAGTCTGGTCATGTTAAGTTTAATTATTTCTAATGAGTAGAGATGAGAGTTATTTGAGAAGAAGTGAAATTACCAAATCTTCTTACACTACCAGTCAAAGGTTTAGACACGCGCATTTTTCGTTATCTTTACTATTTTCCACATTTTAGAATAATAGTAAAGACATCAAAACTATGAAATAACACAAATGGAATTATGCAGTGACCAAAAAAAGTGTTAAACAAATCAAAACTATCTTATATTTTAGATTCTTTAAAGTAGCCACCCTTTGCCTTGATGGGAAGGCAAAGGCTTTGGAAAGAAATTCATACATAGGCATCATCTTCTCTATTTATATTTATCTATAAAAAAAAATAAAAAAAACAGATTTCAAGCATTTAAGCATAAGCCTTTATATCAAACAGTGGTAGTAAAGTAGTATAGTGTAATATACTGCAGGTAACTGTTGCAAAGTAATTATGAATTACTTTGTGAATTCAAGTATTTCAAGCAAATTAAAATATTTCAAGCGAATTCAAGTATTTCAGCAATTAAACAAATTAGAGCAGGGAATTCAGTAACAGAAAAAATAACAGTAGCAGTATAAGTGACTGAGGTAATTTCATTCAATTATGTTCATATTTATGGATTCACAGTATTGTGCTGAAGTAATCAGAATAGGTGAAATAATTTCAAGTAATAGAAATGACAGTTCACCAGGGTGTGTCTGTCAGAGGGTCAGAGGGTAAAAAATAACTGATCCTGGGTCTGCTGTCGCTGGACTGCATGCTGCAGTATTGCAGTCCATGGTCAGGTGGGTTGGGTCACAGATTATACAACAGTCATTCCTCTCTTACTGCTTGTTGTAAAGGTCCAGTATGGGTGGCAGTGAAGATGGGCTGTTCCTGTCCCAGTCTGTGATGCAGCCAGAGAGGAGGTAAGTCCACAATCAGCTTTGTGGATGTTGAGAGACAGATTGTTGTCTGTACACACACTGCAAGATGTTTCTCCTCCTCTCTGTAGACAGACTCAACAGCCTGTGACTCGGCCCACCACTCTCTTGTTGCCAGCCAACTTAATGATTGTGTTGGAGTCCTGCAGGGCAACACAGTCACGGCTGAACAGAGAGAACAAAACCCCGGGCTCACACAGTGGCTGACAGTTTACCACCCTGCAGGAGAGAAACCATACAGCTGCAGGCTGTCTGAAAGAAGTGCACTATTGATGTGGAGTGGAATTTTAGTATCACGTTGTCTACATACTGTTTCCAAGGCTTTACACTCCACCAAGAAAAAAAAAAGTTCTACAATAAAATAAGCTTAAATTCCTCCTTCACCAACAGATGTGCATAATGAAACAAATCTGTAAATAAATGTACAATACCTGCCACAAAGTAGAAAACAGCTACATTCAGATTTTTTATTTGATTTTCTATAATATTCCATTAGTTTTCCTTTAGGGTCTTTTAGTCTGTCTGGGCTACTCAATAGTGAGTTATAGTGACCTTATGGTAGTTTATGGTATTTTTATGTCCTATGTTATCACCATAATATCCATACAACATTCCTATAGGGATTCATAGCAATCTGATAGTTTTGCTGTATATTTGTAGCCTATATAGCCAACTGTTTAAGTGTCTAAGTGAGCATAGGTTACATGCTGTTGACTGCACTAGGACTGTACCACACATGCAATATGATGAATAATGTTTAACCAACCATGGGATGCACTGAGAAAAACAAAGTTACTACTACTTTAGTTACTGTATTTCACAGAGGGTTTCTGCTGCATCAGAGGAGTTACAGCGCCCTCGCCTGGCTGTTTTGAAGCACTGCTGCTGTCGCCTGTATGCAAACAAGCCAACATGACCCGGGGAAGGAAACAGATGTTGCAGTGGATGAACAGCAACGTGCTAATCAGATATCGGTCTATATGTGTATAATAATCTGGATTTCGGAAGGCGGAGGGTATTGGCTTCCTACGGTAAGTAGAAGTCCCTTTATCCCGGTCTTGTTCGATGTAGTGTCACCATGCGTTAACTCTAGCTTTGTTCACATAAACTGCCTGTCCTAATCTCGAGTGGCTACGGGCTAACGTTAACGTTATGCGATAAACGCTTGCTAGCTGGGAGCCCCACTACGTTCCGTTCTCTGTCGTATGGAGAGAGGGTCACTCATCAATTCGGCATGCATCTAATATACCAAACAGCACATATTTAAGTAAAAATTTAACTTTTAGTATTGGTTCGCCTGTCTCCCTCCACCGAAATACTTCGTTGTGTACGATAGCGAGCACTGTGAACTGATTATAAAATGAGATTTTATAATAATAAAGTGTTAGTTGGTATGACGAATTTACCAGATGACCCTAACGATTGGTAAAACGTCATGTTGTACCAAGTATGCTGTACCTGTGTCGATAGGCAAGGCAACGTTAAACTGCCAGTTATTTTGAATAGAGTTTGGCGTTACTTTCTCCCAGGACAACGGCACCTTTCGGGGCGAGCTAGCTGGCTAACCTACCTAATGTTAGCATTAGCTAGCAAAACGTTGTAAACATCGTTAGCCACTTGACTTTAGAAACACTTAGTAAACAAGCTAGACATCCAGAGTTTGTTGTCATGTAAGTCCTAATGGTGAACCGAATGTTTCGTCACGTTATCCCATATAACATTACTTTGGTTACATTAAGCGGTGTGCAAATCGACTGCATGAATCAGTGAAGGGTTTTCTAACGTCAATATTATGTATGTTAGGTTAAGGTTAGCAGGTGGCTGAGCTGGCTTGATGGAGATGGTCACTTCCCTTATAGTTTTACTTAACCTAGTGGGGTTACTTTGTGGTTTTGAGATTCATTTAACGTTAGCATTTAATTGTGTGTGTGTGTGTGTGTGTGTGTTGGGGGGTGTTTGTCTCTGATGTCAGATACAGGTAACCAGTCTATTTTAAGGTTTTTCATTTCTATTCATAGAAGAGCAGCTTTGGCTGGCTTCAGTGCTGTTTCTCTCCAATGCTCCATGAATGTGAACACATTCCAAACAAAGGCTACAGCAGCTGATTTCACTTATTAGTTCCCCCTCTCTGGTTGAAGGTGTGTCATTCAGTGAAATCAGCTGGTGTAGTGGTTGGAATGAAAGCCTGCAGATTCCCAGCCATCCATGAGACATAATTGCCCATCCGTGGTGCAAGCAGTAATCAATAATAGGCCTACTCCATGCCCACTCTTGCGTAAAAAGAAGCACACAGGTTTACTTGTTCCTCTTCCTCACAGTAACTCAAATCAAAGCATCATGTCTCATTCTTGGCTGCAGCATTCAATGGGAAGGAGGAGATGTCTTTGGAACAAATGGACAAAAATGAATCAGCTGACAAGATGATATGACACAGAAGTCATCCACACATCTTCATAGGCTATATCCTTCATGCATTTTACACATGATGCACAAATCCATAAATTATGAATGACACTTGGCTCATGGTGTCAATAATTAATCTGCCCTCACAGTCTGTTGCCCTTATTTCAGGACAGTATTCGCTGACACACACTCTCCGTGAGTGTAAATTTAGCTGAATTCTGATTCTGCATATAGGGCAGCCTGTAGTCAATTTTGTACATGCTAAATAGAAGGTATTCAAATTCAGTCTTGTCTTTTTTTTCGTCCAGGGTGCTCAGAGTCGGGTCAGCAGAGTCTTCATCATCCCCTAGGCTAAACGTCACTGCCAGGCCCCTCCGTCACACAGTGGCATATTGAAGAAAGACAAGGTCGGTGTCGGTGTGAAGAGCTTTGTTGACAGCAGCGGTGGTGGGGAGATTGACCACGGCTCAGGAAGATGGCATCACCCTTCGTGCCTGTCCCCATGCCTTTGGACAGGGCCTTGTCCGGAGGTAGCAGCAAGCTCCGACGGCCCCAGCGAGCTTCGTCGCTAGGCAGCGTCTCCAGCAGCTCGGAGTCCTCGTTCTCCACCACCAGGGGGGCCGGGGAGGACCGCGGAGGAGGAGGATCCCGGTGCCTGGAGAGAGGCGGCCGGAGCCGGACGCCACCGCCCCTCCAGAGCCCCGTGACGCGGGCCAGGGTGAACGGGACTCTCGAGCCCTCGGTGGAGTACTCCAGCTGCCCCCGCTCCATGTCGGACCCTGCAGAGATCCAGCAGGACGAGGAGAGGCCCATCACCCCCACCGTGTTGGGCTACGAGGTCATGGAGGAGAGGGCCAAATTCACGGTATGAGACCAGTGTAGGATCAGTGGCCCTGCCCACAACTATCCAACTATGTTCACTGATCAAATTGCCGATTTATCCTTTCATTGTTTAGCATATTTAGACATGTAGGTTGACAGTCTTTGAACCTATACATTGTTTGCTATTGTCCTTTATTAGTGTATCTGACAGTGACAATGCACATTAATAAACATTTCTGTAAATGTGCCATAGTTAACCAAAAAAAAAGGCAAATTTTCATCTGTAATCCCTGGTCAGATGTCATTAATGACTACCTAGAATTAAAAGCAAAAAAGCACAGTGACACACACTACCAGAGGACAAAAGAGTGACAGAACAACACTTTAGCAGATAACACAAGGATGTAGGCATGCTAACTGAGAGTAAGCACATTAGTGAAAAGCCACAGGGCAACCTTAACTAAGTACACAGACCTTGATTAGTAGGATACAAATGGTGTATGCAAACAGTTAGCAAAGGCATGGACAGACAAGTTCCTCAGCACTTTGTTAGAGAGGAGAATAAGTAAATAAATTTAGCTTGCTCCAGCACAGGCGCAGGATTGTGGGCTCTGCTGATGTAAGAAGAGAACAGGCATCATTTACATTTGTATAATACAACATGTCAATGAGCTATCAGGGCACTTGTACATATCGCCTTAGCAGAGTAGCCAGTGTGACTTTGAGTATGTGTGTCCTCCAGTTCAGTCTTAATTACTGTAGTGAGTTGTTTGTGTGACACCTGAGATTGTTCAGGATTGTGTCTGTTACACACACATTCAAACGTGGTGTATGGATATGTCTTTTAAGCCCATGTGAGCTGGGCATCTCGAGTGCATAGCCTGGAAAATCAATCAATCGCAGGTCAGGGCAGGACGTGATCAGAGTTGATGTGTAAGCTGAATTTTAAAACAGTAGCTCTTGACTTCGTCTACGCTCATTCCCTGGCCAAATACATTTAAGGAGAAAACTGATATTCTTTTTGAGCTTCTAAGCTGATGTGTGGTAGGTAGAAAAGACTAGTGATCAAAGAGGACCAGGATTTTGGAGCAAATAAAGCCTGTAGAGGATCGGTAGGCTTATCCTCTAAAGACCCCTATTGTGGCCTATTGAAGTCCTTCGAATGTATAGATTCAGTGCAGCGCACCTAGTCAAGCAGCTTATTTGGACCAACTATGGAAAAAACTATAAGATGTTTCAGTTTGTGGCTCAAAGCATCATAAAACAGTGATTTCACACTTTCTCATAGGAGTCGTCTTACTCCTTGCTGAGAGTGCGCGTATGAAGCGTCATAATAACTAGGCTAACTCTTACATCCTACTGTGAGGTAGGAGTATTTTTAGTCCTAGTCATGATTTTAGCGTGATCCCAGGAGTAATTATGAAATGCCTGAAACTACGGGCGCAGGAGTGGAAAGTTCAAAAGAAACCGGTGTTTTATTACCGGGGAATGTGTGAGAAACTAAGCCGGGTTGTAAAGAGAAGCAACTGTGACGTGGTGTCAGGGAAAATTTACTTGTTTGAGGATATCTGAAACCATTCCGCCTAGGGACTCAAATTTTAGCATTAAAGACGAGATGAAATGAAAAATGCCTTTTTAACCCTTTTAGATCACATCCCCGGTCATACTGTGCACCTATTTAACAATATATGCCAAAAAAAATACCAAAAATCAATTTCATTGTATTCTTATATCAAAATTCAATCATGTTTTCTTCCTGTAAAACAAAATATGCCGTGTGCTTACGTAAGCATGCCCGTAACTAATTTCAACCAATAATATCATGACATCCACCCATCAATCAATCTTCAACTTTTAGCGCACAGAGCTAAGAGGCTAAGATTCATTAGTTAGCTAGCTAGCAACAGCATGGTACTTCGGTGTGTCTTCGGGTGTTATGACACACCCACTTTTCAACGTTCAAATCAAATTCCTCCCAACGTTATGTCCCGCCTGTCTTTCCTGTTTCACTCGGAAATACGTCACGATACGGAAGTTAGATACTCTCGAAATGCCGTTTCATCTCGACTTTAAGGCTGTCGTGTCCGACACCTTGTAAGTAACAGGAAACTAAAATGCCCCGAGCAGAGCTGCAAACTGAGTAACTGTAATTCACTTCGCAACAGTTTTGATTAACGAAATGTGGTGACGACTATCGAAGTCATGCATTGTAGTCACAGTAAAGTGAGGTCCTTTAATTAATTAATTAATTAAGGCTCAGAGTGATTTACACAAGCGCTTCCCCTCCAAAAGTGGATCATATTTCACAGTAAGGGCCACATTTCAGTCTTTCAGATGATGCTCATACCCACATTGACACACTTATGGCATTGATTTACGTCAGCAATGAAGTTATTATAACTATTGTTGACTATTTTGATACTCTATGTGTTGTACAAATGAATCTATGCTTTGTTGTTAGTAGACACAGAAGGTTCTGTGTCGGCTTCAAAGAAACATTTGATGTTAGTGTGTCAAGTCTTTTCCACAGATTACAGAATTGCACATCCGCCATAGCCAAAGATGGTATTGGGTTCACCTCTAAATACTATGTTTATTCGCCACTTGCATGTCAAACCTTCCCATTTTTGCATGTAATTGTCGGTCTTTCCAAGGCTTCAGTCTTTCATTGAAAGTGTTTATCCCTCAAGGCCTAGTTGTCTGTTTGTTGTTCCAGCCTTTCTGCACAGACTGAATCTGACGGCCGCTAAAGCCTGGAACTGGAACTTAATTCTGTGTTTGCGGTCAGCATACATGCAGACCTAACACAAGTTGTGAATCAGAATTGTTAGTTTACATTGTGTTATCTCATTTAGGTGATACTGTTAATAATTGCCAAACTGTAATGCTTTTGTTGTTATCAGTCTTTAACTAGTTTATTGCCTGAGTATTGAATGCACTGTAAACCTGATACATGTTTCACCTCTCCTGTCGTAACCAAGGCTTATAGGTTGTGTGTATGATGTCTTTTCTCTGCTGTAGGTATACAAGATCCTGGTCAGGAAGACTCAAGACGAGAGCTGGGTTGTATTCAGAAGATACACAGACTTCTCCAGACTCAACGACAAGGTGTGTTTGTGTGCATGTATGTGTGAGGGGGCTCAAATTTCAATTCGCAAAGATGCATCGCTTTTTTGCGGACACTTTGCTTGTGACCGTAAACTCTTTTCTCTCAGCATGCTTCCCTTGTTTTTGAGTGCATTGTGGAAGTGATTAGCGCTACACAAAGGCCCACTGTTTCCCAAACGGCCCACAGGCCAGAGCCAACTAGGGGAACAGGTTTGGGGAGGGACAGTCGGGTCACAGATTGCAGATGGGGAAAATTATTAGACCATGTGTTGAGATGATGATTACTTGTGAAACTGCTGGGTTCTGATGCAAAAACAAGCCAAAGCAAACTCTGCAGGCCTGCGCAACATGCACGACTTGTAGGTATTCTTCTGTTAAGGAGACATAACGTTTTTCTCATCAAGGCAAAGCATAGTGTGAAAACAGGTGGAACTAATTCAGAGTAGCATAGTAGCGCTAAGCAAGAAGAATGGAAGCACAGGAGAGGGGAACACCCTGCATTCAACAAGGAGAGAGAGAGAGGAGAGAGGGTGTGGACATCCTTTCCCTCCATTCCTGTGGCTTCTCCATAGAGGCAGGGAAACTGATCAGGCCACACTGAATGGTCCTTTGCTGTGGATGTAACCCTAGAGCCTTGTTTGGTCACACCTCCAACTATTTGGAAGATTTTCACAGCATGAAGTGCAGTTTTTTGTATAACTCTGGCACACAGACAGACATTTGGATGATTTTTCTATGTCAAAAAATCAAGGAAAATCACAATGGCTATATGGCTATTTCACGCGACTTGCTAGCTGTATATGACCCTTAATCGTGCACATGCAATTCAGATAACGAGGCAGCATAAACACCAAGCACGGTCAACACTTGATTATGTTTTCAATAGACAGCACCGCCTCCGCAGTGTGCGGCTGCCAATAATAGCTGGCGCCAAGCATCGTTTGTCTAGCTGTTTGGCCCTCATCCGAGATTCCTCCATACACACTGTTAGTTCATGCACATGGCTCAGGCTACCGTATGAAAACAAGTAGCTGGTGTGCATTCTTGCATACACTCACACACACACTCTCACATACACACACCAAACCTCTCCTTCCCCCTGAGGTAACAGACATTGGGGCTCGTTTCAATATTTCTCAAGGTGTGAAATGCTGACTGAGTAAAGTCAAATTTGCTTTGTCTATGTTAAATTCTGTAATAAATGACTGAGCGCTACTTGAATATTTACATTAAATGTTAGGAAGGTAGAGGCAGAGATGGAGGTAGGCATGGATGTCAATCAGGCTTAAAGCCCTCAGGAGGCAGCCACCTCAGGACGTGGAACAGCAGACTTCAGCCAAAAATGAGGCAGAGACGGACAGCAGGTCAATGGTAGAGTTTAATCAACCAAGCACACATGTGGGTCTGCAAAGTGGAGGACAGTGTGCAGGGGTTCTGCTTAGAATATGTAGTTGTCTGCACGGCCTGTTAATCACTAAATCAGGATATAGATATGGATAGGAGCAGGTGATTATACCCAGCCTCTGAACAGCCGCCGACACAAGAGAGAAGCAAGATGTTGATGTTCTCTGGATAAATTATCCCGAAGATAATTTTAGACTTATCAGTACAGCTTGTGTGTACTGTGCTGAGAATAGTAAAAATAGCTGATGATAGTGAGTGACCTAATCCTGACTAAGGCCTGTGAGACACACAAGAGGAAAACACATGCTCAATTTTTAATCCCTTCAGCAGATCTTATTTGTGGGTCCTTAAAAAGCCTGAAAAGTATAAAAAAATGTCTTAAATACAGCTATTAGCAGTCTTATGTTTTATCACCATACTCTTACAGGTTTCTTGTTTTTTACCAAGTTTCATTTTGATTGTTGACATTCAGTGGTATCTAGTCAAGGCAGCGTTAGAAAGTACGGCAAAAAAAAAAGGCTATTCCATCCACATGTATGTCCATAGCATGCTTATATTAATACATGACAGGGTTAATACAACATGCCCAACAGGTTTTGTTTTTATCACATCTGCGTGGAAAAACACAGTAGGACACCATGTCCTTACACATTTAATTTCAAACCTCACGCAATCGAGGCTGCTAACCTGTTAATGGCTCCGTCTACCCGCTGAGCAGTTGCGGGGGGTGACAAGATGAAATTTCAGGTGTCTGGTGTAGCGTGTAAGTAGGGCTGTCGCAATAACCGCAATATTGCAATACCGCGCTGTAGACAAGCCAACCGCCACAACCGCGCTATGTTCACGTTTTTTCTTTTTTTCATGAGGCTAGGCACTTCTTGTTTTACACTTCAATGCGTGTGTACTGAATATTAAATAAATTCATAATGAAAACAATAAGAGTATTGTTTCCCACCAACAGCGTTTACATGGAGCCTTTTAATCAGAATAGTAGCCCAATCAAAATAAAAATGCCTTATATGAACGCCTCAATCAGAATAAACTGGCCGATCCGAATGAAATTTGATTCCGTTTGAGAGGGGTGTTTAACCCTTTCATAATCCGGTCAATGGATACAATTTCATCATGTAAACACTCATTCCGATCACTTTCTTTATCTCGCCTCTTTCTGTACATGCTCGCGCATTTAACATAAGTCACATCAATTACGTAACCCTTTTTTTCCGGGAGGATTCGAATGGATGTGCTTGTTATTATCCCCGAGGCGCTCGGGCTTTATGTAGGCGGTGCAGCCCGTTTTTATATCAAGTCCTGACTCCGCCTCTCCGGCCAGTTTTGGTTTACAGCGGTGAAAATTACAAATGCACCCAATCATTGCGGGGGCAAAACAAAACGTCTTTTTCTGACACGAGTCGTATGTTTTGATAAAACTGTTGCTTCATCAGAAAGAACAGCAGTGAATAAATAACCGACGCAGGTCCATCTTTTAAAAAAATAAGCCCATGTTAGAGTGCTGGATTCGGTGTTTTGCGCATGTCAGAAACTTTTATTCTGATTACATACTGTGGAGCATGTAAACGCACATCTTAATGCGATCGTTATATTTAGCGCTCATGTAAACACTTGCGTAGCAATCTTCCTTTGGAATGATTTCATTCAGAATGAAAAAAAAAGTCCAATGTAACCGCAGTCCAACTTGGCGACTTTGTCACTAGATTTAGCGACTTTTCAGAACCCCCTGGTGACTTTATTTCTGAAAAGCGACTAGCGACAAATCTGGCAACTTTTTCTGACCATGGGGAACAATGGTAAAGTGTTGAATCCCAAAGTATTTGCCAATAAATTGGTATGGCTGATGCCGGTTTGCTCTACTTGCTTGTCATCCAGAGAGGTCTGATGATCACAGCGCTTCCCACACACAGCGTAGCCCCCCTCCCTCCGCTGCGAGCGGAGACTGTAAGTTATATATTGATATGCAAAATAGCTTGTGACGTCATCCGGCGACTTCTTATCGCATACACCGCGCTGTTGAGCCACCCTAAATCACCGCAGGGGAAATTCACCGCGACAGCCCTACGTGTAAGCTCCTCCTGTCAGACGGTTATCTCTGATTGAGACCGGGAGGGCCAGAGGAGTAGCTATAGAAGTCATGATTGACTCAACGAGCCCCTGTGTTTTTTTTGGACTTTCCCTAGGTCCCATGACTGTTAAAACAGCCAGTGAGATGAGTGTCATACCGATGTAATTTACTCCACTCACCTCAAAGCACTTCACTCTGCGCTCAACAAACCGCCTCCTGTTTCCCTGGGATATTGCATGATCCAGTTGAGATTGTTCTGTGTCTTTGTACATGGCTTTATCTGATGACACACGCTTCACTCGCTTCCCACTGAACATTAGTGACCTTGTGGGTGCAAATTTGAGGGAGAAGAACATGGAGAGTTCTTTGCAAATGATTAGGTTGAGCTGCAGGGCGTGGGGTCAACACACGGTCTGTCCAAAATGTAAATTGCAATTCACATGATAATGATAGAGCCCAGTAATGTCTTTACCAACCCTGATGGTTATCCAGGATGTCCAGAAAGGGATGCAGGTTGGAGGCGGAGGACAGGACCTTTTCTCTGTTTTGCACCAGTGTGTTTATTTGATCAGAGCATGTGATGTAGAAGTAGCAGGGTGTGACTGTTTGAGGGATCACCAACTAATATTGTTTCTTTCCTCTCTGGACTGAATGTTAGTTGTGATTAACTTTTAAACCACCCTGAGCTCTCTTGCACCCTACTGTATGTGCAAGCGTGTGAGTAGTGTCTTAGTGCGTGTAACACTATGTACAGTATTCATCTACAAAAGATGATCTTAAAGAATATGAGCTGACCATTCCTCACTGTGTGTGTGTGTGTGTGTGTGTGTGTGTGTGTGTGTGTGTGTGTGTGTGTGTGTGTGTGTTCATTCCAGCTGAAGGAGATGTTCCCGGGCTTCCGCCTCGCGCTGCCTCCTAAGCGGTGGTTCAAAGACAATTACGACACCGACTTCCTGGAGGACCGACAGCTGGGACTGCAGGCCTTTCTACAGAACTTGGTTGCACACAAGGACATTGCCAACTGGTGTGTGTGTGTGCGTGCATGTGTGCGAGAGAGAGATTGTGTTGAAAATCAGTCACCATGTGAAGGCAGTCATGATCACACAGTGATTTTGAGGTTCCTTGTAGAATCAGTTAACACGTGGCCTGGCATGGCAGGCATGTTCTCACACACACACACACACACCATAGGTCAATTTGCTTCCGTATGAGCTCTTAATGTGTTTCAAAGTAGGTCACAGGCCCCTTTATACCTGGCATTAACGCACGATTAATGCCAGATTGTATCTGGATACATTTTAGCCCAATGACATTTACATCTGGCTTTAATATGCATCTCCATTGCCACACTGCCATCCGATTGCACTTTCTCACGCAGAATTCGCAACTGGATACATCACTTCCTCCCCCATTGTTTGTGTTTTGAAACAGCTGCGGGTGTGGGTCATTTGAAAGATGGTGACCCGCTCATCAAATTGCGCTGTTGTATGCACTTTTTCTTAAGACAAACTGGCATACCGTAGACAACAGCAGAGGAGACGGCTGTTTCATGCAGCTGCTTTCTTTTCAGCTGCGACCAGTACCATGCTATTCAGAGGACTGGATGGATGCAGGTATGGAGTCAGGACTGAAGTATTTCCGCCTACGTAGTTATTGTATGTGGGTTGAAAACGCGATTGCATCAGAGGTGGTTTGCGCAATCAGATTACAATCCATCCTCAGTGTGTCTTGAGTGCATTTACTCCGTTTTTTTATGTTGTTAAGTGCTATCCCGTTACAGTCCGATCACACAAGACGCATGTTGTTGATGCCAGGTGTAAAGGGGGTCGGTGTGTTTCCAAGCACACTGGCACAGACACACGTTCATAGATCACACACACATATGCACTTACACCATTTTTTCTGCTTGACAGCCTGGCAGTGAGAGAGTTCCTATGTCTGGACGACCCACCTGGGCCCTTCGACAGTCTGGAGGAGAGCCGGGTAAGTGTGTGTGTGTGTGTGTGTGTGTGTGTATAGGTTTGAGTTGGGTAAGGTTACACACGTGGGCATGTGTGCTCATGCATGTGTGTTTGTGCTGGTATCCATGATCTATGTTTCTTCAGGCCTTTTTAAGAGGATTTTTCCCCCAAATCCCCTGACACGTCTCATACCCTAAACAACCGGACTTAGTGAAATCCAATCTGCCCACAGTCTTTTTGGGCCATTTTCTGAACCGGCCTGTATCTTTCTGTCTCTAGCTGGGTGTTGGAGGTTGAACAATGAATCAGCCAGGCCAACGCGTTACCTTCTTGACCTCTAGTGGGGAAAAACAGGAAATCACAATTTACCCACCTGGAGCAAAAAAATCTGTCGCAACCTTGCAGTTCCTCCAGGGTGGATGAAACAAAGCAAACCAAAAAAAAAATGACATAATTAACCTACTCTTGGAGAATAGAACAAGTTTGTCTCTGCTGTAATATGGAAAAAGACACACTAGTGCTTTAGGTCTCACTTGATAGGGTAGCAGACTTTCATGCATGGCTCCCAGGTTTGGCGAATCAGGCTTTTGTATTTGGTTTCACAGAGCCAAATAGGTCACAGCTTATCACAGATTACGTGCTTGTCAACATTAAAGCTTTGTCCAACAGTAGCTTAATTATTTCATTTTTCCAGTTTTACCTACTTGGAAATGGAAATGATTTAATGGTGGCTAAATAGCCACTGCTGCCATTTGTTTTTTCAGCCAGCCTGTCTGTCAGAATTTAGTACACAATGCATCTACTGCAAGTTGTGGTTATTTCATTTAATTTCAACTTGCCACTGGTCTCCCTCTCTGTCTTCCTCTCAATATTTCCATCCCTTCTTCTCCTCATCCTTTCTTTCCCCCTTGCCCTTACGCGCTACACCCCCACCCCACCATCTTCTTTTGTCATCCCTACTCCATACCCATTCCGTTCCACCCTTTTTTTTTTTTTTTTCCTTTTTTTTTTACTATTGTCAACAATCCTCGGTTTTTCTTTCCATTGTTCACCATCCCTCCCTCCCTCCAGGCGTTCTGTGAGACTCTGGAGGAGAGTAACTATCGTCTTCAGAAGGAGCTGCTGGAGAAGCAGAAGGAGATCGGCTCCCTGAAGAGGAGGCTGGAGGAGAGGGAGCAGGCCATCCTGCTGCTGGAGAAGCATATCAAGTCAGGAGACACACACACACACACACACACACATACATACATACATACATACATACATACATACATACGTACAAGATATAGGAATAATGGTTACACACACACAATATACACACAAAGTAGACACAATTCCCATGTGATTATTACTAGTTCATTGATGTTTTCAGTGCTACACAGCATTAATTCTTGCTTTTTGAAAACTACGTTGACGAGAAACGGCAGGTTGTGTGACTATCTGTGTGTGTGTGTGTGTGTGTGTCCGTGTCCGTCCGTCCGTCCCAGTGGACAGTGTGTGAGCCCAGAGTCTCCATGTGGCCTGTCAGCGCAGGGCAGTGACAGCAGTGCAGACGCAGACGTGGAGTCATCCGCTGCCGAGGCTGACCAGGACATGCCTGAGGAGAATGGGTAACACACACACACATTTGTACACACACACACACACACCATACAAATACACGTTAACGCATGTGAAATGTAGGAGTAAACTCAGCAGCAGACACCACACAAACACATGGACTAATCACACACACACACACAGGCAGACATTTAATCATATACGCCCCTACTCCCCTTTTTCCCTCTGCAGGCTAATCCATTTAGCCCTTCAAATTAAGTTAAAAGCCCTTAGTAAAATCCACTGCGCCTCTCCCACTCTCTCTAGTACCATTAAGTTAATTTCCTAATTAGGGATGGGATTGGCGTTTAATAACATTGCCTTTTTAAACGAAAGTTATGTAACCTACCCGGGACCCGTGACTACCGGCTAGTCTAAAAAAAAATGATGTAATTTCAGATCTATTTCATTATGTTTATTCACACACACATATATTTATATGCACTCAAATACTGCAAATCTAAATTTCCATAAAAATATGTTTCCCATTTAGAACACTGAATATAGGCCTATACGCTCAGGTTGTGAAAACACATAGAAATTAACTTATGGCTTATTAATGGTATAGACTTATCATTAATACTTTTATCCTACATTTTGCCATCTTATGCCATCTTTACACAGCTGACCAGGAGCAGCCAAACCCAGTGAGGGAAAATAAATCTCTCATTCTGGTATTTATGTGTGCTTCAGAAAGAGAAGCTATTGCCATTTGCTATTGTATGGGCAGAAATCCTTCAATCCAAGGTCGGACTAGCTTTCTTTTACTGCGGCCCCCTCGACAACGCTCTTATGATATTGAACTTGACTGATAGGTCCTGAGCAGTGAGGGCCTTTCCCACTCCAGCCTCTATCACCTAATCACATTACATAGAAGGAAGTGTTCATCTCAAGCCAGCTGGCAGCTCCACAAAGTGTATGCACCTAACCCCCAGGCAAGAATAAGCCCTGCGCTCTGTTGTTGCCGCCAGCAAGTCAGGATACATGCAGTGAGTAAACAGTGACTTTATTAATAGGAAGAGATCTAAAATTGAATGGTTATTAAGGCTGACGTTTGATTTTTCTCAGCTGTAAAAGGGAATTGGGGAATGTAGAAGAACTGAGTGAAGGTCATGTCCATTACTTGCTAACCACCCACAGTCCAAAAATTAAAGATGCAAGCAAGTGCAAAATATTTTTCTGAACTTATTACTGATCATTAGCGTAACACCAGGTTTTAATTCAGTGCCACTGACCGCCTAATGAGCCGTGGCCCTGCTGGTGTAATTGCTTCTTCTTCTGCCAAATGTGAGAAATCAGATCTGAGATCATGCCTCCTGTTTCTCATTTGGATTTACCCCCGTTAAGCTACTTTTCGTCAAAGTCACTGCAGGACCTCATGGTCCATATCACATGGGAGACCGTGGTGCACTCTACAAGATATTACTCCCACTAGATTCTACAAATTGGCCTGCTCTTTACTCTGAATAGCTCTCTTTCCACTGATTGTGTTCCTGACTATTTCAAGAAGGCAAAAAGCCCCTCTGTTTTTTTTATAAAAACACTCCTCACTCCTAACCAACTATAGCCACATTTTTCAGTTACTTTTTATTTCTAAAATTTTGGAAAATGTGGTATCAAAGCAACTTCTGCTGTAGAGATGATGTGGAAAAAAGTTGGCAGTACCTAGATAGTAATGCAGCTGTCTAGGTGATGTCAAGAACTGCGTGTCCCAAAGTTTCCTTCAACTAAATTAAACTTCAATTGGTCTAGGCTCTGAACTCATGTCTAGATAAATTAATTTGTCTCATTTTTTAATGTCTGGCATTTTTTAGAAATGATCTTATTGGCTTTTATTTGTTTATAAAGCTAATATTGATTTGACTTTGATTGACCTTTTTATAACGTTTAAACTTTTCCCTTCCCTCCTGTTTCTTGCCCTCGTGTTCCACAGCAGTGCCGCCCCAATCTGAAATAAGAGCCCAGTAACATGTGAGGTACTGAATATACTGGCTATGCAGGCTGAACCTATGGCGTACTGTCTTTCTGTATCCTTCTTCCCAGTAACGTGCATCCCACTGTTTGTCATTGTACTGCAACGGCAGTGTCCTCTTTTGTGGTATCAGGGTGTAAAATACCTGCAGCAATGGTGTGAATCAGGGTTGGGGTCAGTTCACTTTCGATTCACCCAATTCAGGGAAATCTGAATATTGAATCGGAGTACAGGTCAGAAAGTAAAGTAAGTTTTGAAAGCCAGAAATCTCAGCACCTGGCCAAGTAATCGCTGAGTCATTGGTTTTGATCAATAACCCTATCAACCCCCTGCAGATATATTATGGTCATCATTATGGTCATGCTTTATCATTAACCAGTGAATATCATTTCACTTAACATTTGGATTGATTGAGCTGAAACTGATTTGTCCTCAACCCCGGTGTCTTTTCACTGTACTGTACTGCGCCCTGCGTCCCCTTTGGCTGTGCCGCGGTGCTACCCTGCATCGTACCTGACTAACCCATGCAGATGCCGTTAGTTCCTCTCCTACGCACGGTGATATATGCTCACCAGGTCAGCGTTGTGTGTCATTGGATATCAAGTCTTTCCTGGACTTCCTCGCTCCTCTCTCCATCCGTTGTTCTGAAACCCAGGGCAAGTCAGGTGGGGTGAAATCAACCTCTCAAAAATTTACAAGTTTGGTTCCAAAATGAGAAATCAACTGTCAAAAGGTGACACCTACTCTGGCAAAATGATTGACTGCATAAAATCTTAGTAAAATTCTGGTACTTTTATAGCGGATAACTTAAGTCCATGGTTGGCCAAATACCACTTTTACAGACTGGATCATCTATATTTTAGACACATTTATTGATGAATGTCAGGCAATGATTTGTTTACCAAAATGGACATTAGCATTTTGGAATAGAACTCTTCAGTTTCTTCTTTTCTTGTAACTTTTACACGACATCTCAAGCAAAACTCTATAAGAAAGATAATGGGAAATTAAAGTTAAAAGCTATGGATCTTAAGACTTCTTATGACTGCGCTTGACCATCAATAGAGACTTAAAGTAAGTTGATCTCAAATTGTGTGGATTCTGAACTTCCTGCTCTAGAAATTGCAGATTGGGTCGGCGTGATGCACACACATACGCTATATATCGGGTGTGTGTATTATGAGACGATTAGACGATCCAGTTGCTGCCCTGATATATTTCTCCGTTATCTACCAGGAAGAGAGAGAGGGGGAGAGTCGGAGGGAAGACTTGTCATCCTGTTGTGTTTGCAGTGGACCTGTAACTGTAACTTGCTGGTGTTTTGGTGTCAGTAACATGCTACAACTGTCTCTTCCCACACGGATTGATCATCAGTCGGTCTGTCCTAGCATTTCTCCTTGACGTTTCTTCTTCTTGGATCCTCTTGCTCTTTCTTGCTACGTTTTGTCTGAACTGTACGGTCCTTGGACGAGACAAATGTTGACTATTTTCTGTCTTCCCTGTCTTCCCTCTGCTGTCACCTCCCTCTCTCCAGTGGTAGGTGCGAGGTCCAGCCGGTGCGATCCTCTGCCTGTTGGTGTGGGCCGTCGCTCAGCGTCTCTCCTCCGGTCATCCAGGTCACCCAGCTATACCACCGGCAGCCGGAGCACTAACAACCAGTGCTGGTCCTACTCTTCTCCTCTTCCCCTCTCTCATTCGTCTCCTCCTCCCCTCCCACACCACGGTTTTGTTCTGTGTCCGTCTCCCCACTCCTTAGTTTTATCCCTTCTTAGTCTTGCCCTCTCTTCGACTTCACCCCTCCCTCCTTTACTCCCCCATCCTCTCTCTCGTTTCCCTCACTGCCTTCCAGACTGTAACCACTGTTTCACCCGGTAATCTTGGAGTGGGATCTAAAGAAGTGAGGCAGATGGGGAGCACTTTACTCCTTAACCCCCCCCCCCCCCCCCCAACATGCCTTCAACCCAGGATCTGAGGATTAAAGGGGACAGTTTTATACTGGAACAGCCCCTTCCACTTCACGGCAGATTTTTCCCCTGTGGATGTCTGTGAGCGACTTCAATTGGTCGGGGGAAATTTGACAACAATATTTTTGGAACACTTGATATAAGAATCTAGAAGATTGACCCTCCTTCTTAAGACCGAGATCCTAGTTGATCTTCCTCAAACTGTGCGGGGGGTTTCTCAGTTCTCGGTCAGTTCAGATCCTCCTGCTGTAGAAACGGGTCGCCCGACTGGGTCCGCTCGACCCAGCGGTCACAAAGCCAAAGAGTGGCTTCTTGACCAAACGCTCCAGGAAGTTCACTTGAAGACTCACGCCATCGGGTGGTCTGTTGACTGACGCTCTCGTGATGCATTGTGACAATCCACGGAGAACTCGAATCCATCACATTGATTTCTGCAGACATCCATTGTCTTACATCTACTTATTGGTGAGAGCAGAGGCCCTCTTTTCATACCTGTGAAAGAACACCCCCATGTGGGTATAGATGGTAAAGGCCTAGGCGACCTGTGACTCAGGGTATGGAGTGTTAAGAGGGTGGAGAGTGAACGCTCGGCCAAGACTTGTGACGGGCTGCTAACAAATCTGGATTATTACAGTACTTTGATCTCTCTTTTTTTCTGTTGGCACACTGTCTACGAGTACGTCAATGTCATTGCTTTGCACTGCCATCCACTGTGTCATTGCGGTTATAGATAGACCTCCTTACTTGAGAAAACTCATTGTGTTTCATTTTCGGATGATGAACTCAGTTTGCATCTGACACCGTGGTTTGAAACCCTGCACCCCCCCCCCCCCCCTTTCCAGCGCCATGCATCTTTTGCAGTAAACCAGGCGAGCTGTAACATACCAAGAGAGGGCCAGGGTAGTGTCGCATACTGTTGCTTTTTGAGGAGAGAGTTGGTCTAAATGTCGATGCTAATCATGTCATTTCCCTCCCACATTTCAGTGTCTTTGTTTTACACACACAGATATTTGTGCAAAATATATATTTGTCCCAATGGGTTGCTTATATAGACATTGCTTATGCCAATTCAGTGAGAACGCGTGAATATTTACAACACTAGACCTCTTTTGGCGTTTAGGCTGTTAATATAGTATAGACTTTTTAGCCCAGGCCTGGTCATAAATCGGTTTCCTTAATGTCGACTAAGGACATAATTAAGTACGACATGATTATGATTAAGGCATTCATAAACACAGTTGTTAATTATTTTATTATGATTAGTGCTGGATTACCTGACACAAGTCCAGACGTCATGGTCTTTGAGACTCATTAGCGAATTCCAGTAGCAGGGCCAAGTGAGAGCTGACACTATATTTTTACGGCACAGCTTTCAAAGGTACTATTGGCTTATTAAATCATCCCCATTGTAAATAAGATGCAAAGTAGATAACATTATTTTTGGCCATGTAACAGCAACAAGGCTGTTGTTAGGCCTACACGCAATCCCCAAAAGCCATATTTTAGGCCCCTGACAGGCCTTACGGGGCATATAGCTTTCACATGATAGATGAGATGTGTTGAGGTCCAGCTGTGAAGGTTTTCACAGTTTAAGTGAAATAGTTAAGTTTATAACTGTATAATGTTGAGTTGTTTCAAACTTGGCCTGGAAAGGGTCATGTGATGCACTTTATGGATGAATGGGAATGCATAATGTTTGGATATGGTTTTACTACTTCACTTGTTTGAAACAGAGTGCCTTTTCTATCATTCAGTTTGTCTTGCTTCCCTTGCTGGATCCCGTGTGTTAATATTTGATATACTGAATAAGTTTTGTTTTGTTTGTGTTTTTTGCTTCTGTAAAGTCCCCTCAAGCATGGTTCTAAGTGCCTTGAATTTCTTTCACTGAACGTTGCTTTTTATATGTTTAAATTGGTTTTAGCTCTGTAACATTTATGTAGGACATTAAACAGTTTCACTATGTTACTCAGATGGGGAGAATGTTTTAAATGACACTTGTATGTATATGTAGTTGCTTGGAATGAACTGAACTGACAACACGTTTTTGTAATAGTACATCATGGCATATTAATAATGAGTCTTAGTTGACATGTTGCACTATAAAAAAATTATACAAATAACATTTGTTATCACTACTGTTGTTCTGGGTTTAAAGGGATAGCTCACCCAAAAATGTGATCTGAAATTAGTAGATAATGCATACTATAGCAGAGATGTTTATCAGAATTAAATATTGAAATCATACACAATTAAACTCCAAATGATGTATTGAAAACACATGTATTTTTCCCTATTCCACACGATCACATCTAGAGTACCTGCTTTCTTTGAAATGGGGGTGTCCTTGGTTTGTGCTTTGCTTTAGAGTTGTTTTGATGAGTGAAATGAATTGTGCGGTAAGTTCTCTGTGATCAGTCTGCTGAGAAGTTATTGGGGCTGCCATACAGTTATGACTCTTTCTAAAAGTGTGATCTTTTCAAAGTATAATAAATATTTTCCATGAAAAAAAGCCTCTTGCTTAACACGGTCCTATTTATAAACCCAAAAAGGAAACTGCAATTTTTGACCTTGTCTTCAGAAGTTATTACTCAAACTTATAAAAACTGACCTTTTGTTCATAAGTAGAAGACTGCGGTTTCAACATAGCAGGGATTACGTGCCCGGTGAATACTTTTAGTACTACGCTGCACCCCCTTTACCTCCAGTACAGCCTGAATGTTTCTGGGCATGGATTTTACAAGGTGTCAGAAACTTCCCACAGGGATCTTTTTCCGTGCCGATGTTCAAGTATTACACGACTCTCGTCTGTTACCTCTCAGCAGCAAGAGGTGTGATGGATGGTCAGTAAACCAGACAGCTTAACCAGTCTTAATCTTATTAGTCTGTTGCATGGGAGACAGAGGAGCTATGCTAAGTTCACCTGGTGGTCTCATCTCAGTCCTCAGTCCGGGCATGTAATTCTAGCTTCGCGAGGAGGGGCCTCGGGCATTGGTCAATGAAAGTTTGAATGCTGTTCCAATTCTGGTTTACAGTCGCTCACACAGATGTGTGGGTCTAGTCATCACCTCTGAGACATTTACTGACGCATATGCCATATCCACTGATCAGTTACACGCTCAACACTCCACAGCAGACCAGCCGCATTCACATTCATACAGTTTGTAAGGTACACTAACCTTAACAAAATCATCCCAAACATAATCACCTGTGCATCATTTAATATGTCGATGCTTCAGTCTAGCAACCTTTCTCAAGACAAGTCCCTAGACCAAAACCTCAACACTAATTGGTGCAGAGATGGCGAACTTTTTTACCTTTATTAGTATTACCTTTTGTAATATTTATAATTGAGGTTTGGACTGCGCTCTCTTGGGAGTAAAGCATGTTCTGTGCTTTTTATCCTTATGGATTTCAACATGATTGGATACATGACAGTCCCCACTTTGCCTCCAGAGCAGCCTAAATGTTTTGGTCCTATGGATTCTGCAAGGTGTCCAAAACATCCATGGGAATCTTACATTAGCCTGTGTGGGCCACCTGTTAGCTTGCACAATTCCTGCCATCCTCCCTTCGCCCATGTCATCCCCAAGCTGTTTATCCCCCTGACAAGATGTTTGGTTTCTGTTGCACCCTTCTCCGTCAACCCAGAAAGTGTTGTGTGGAAAGTCTAGGAGGACGCTTCTACTTGTCAGATATTTGAGCCGGCGCACATGGCACAGTTATAAGCTCAAAGTCAGGAGTGGTATGGTTCTTCTGGGACAGAAGTGAACCGATTCACAGCACTGTGTAGAAGAAGGGAAATAAGAGATTGTTTTTGGACCACATGGGGGAGACAGTATGACATTCTCCTCTGCTTTTAACAGCGGTTAATGCAATCATCACCCATCTTTTTTTTTTTCAGCAGTCTCCATACATGAGACATACCCTCTTTATATGCTGGGCTCCTACAGTTTATGTCTTTCTTTTATGTTGACTTTATTTATATAATTCTTACATAATTTAACTAAACTTCCTAGTAATAACAATGTGATACTTCACTGATCCTGTAGGAAGATTTTCTTTTCTGTTGCCTCCCTACATGGAGGTCAGAGGTCAGGGAGAGATCTGTTGTGCTGACCTATAGCAGATATATAGTATAGCAGATATCTATATGACATTTGCTTGCCCTGTTTCTGATCTGTGCATGTCTGCACGTTCATATGAATTGGTGCATATCTCTGGACACTTTTCTGTAAATGTGCTACCTTCATCCATAAATACATCATGATTATGGTAGTGATAATAAAAACAGATAACAATGCATGCAGTTTGCACATTGTCACTTTTTCTGTACTTCCAGCTTTTTGATAATCTAGACAGCTAATAATGCACACAATCCAAATCTGCACAGGTTATCTACATCTGTAATTTGAATATATTGATAAGATGTAGTTTTTTTTTGTTTTTTTGCAATGCACATCTACTCGCCAAGAGACTTTCTGTACATAAGTATGGCCTTCTCTAGACCTCTTAATATAAATATGAGCACATTTTTGCACATTATGTATATATGCTGTATATGCTGTAAATTCACATATTGTTCTTCTTATTCTCATTTCCCTCTTACTTATATATTGCATATATATGGATATCCTTCTTTATTCTATTTTTTTGGTATATTCTCATATATTTAACATATTTTTCATTGTTCTTTACTGCTGCCACTGCTGCTATTTTGTACACTCTTACTGCTGTAATCCATACCTTTGCATACTTTCATTTATACATATGCATATATGCATATACATATTTTTATTCATATTTTTCGATTCTAGCCGTTTCTAGCTTGTTGGGGGCCCTATGCAAAATCTTGTTTGCCCCCCCCCCCCCCCCCCCGCTATTTCAAGCACTCATGAATCCACATCAAATCTGCATCGACATAAATTCCATATGCATATAAATCAGACCGAATGCTGCATTTTTCACATAAAAAACTTCTTTTAATTTCAGGAACTTAGTTGCATTGTTAAGACATCAAAATCAAAACAAACATGCAAATTGTAAATACTGAACAAATAAAATGTTTTTTTTTCAAAAACAGAATGCTTTGAATAAATTATAAACTTATGACAAGAATACACATAAAATTAAGTACTATAAAATGACACTAGCATCAGGATAAAAGTGCAAATGACAAATAACAATGCAATAATATATAGTACGGAGCCCGGGAGTGGCCATTGGGAGAGAAAAAAAGTTATATCGAGTCCACGATTTACTGTAACGTCCACACGTTTTAGTTCATTTGTGCGCACGAGATACAATTCGTTCCCTCGATTTCTTTAAACTACGGTATGTATTTTAGGAAAAAATGCAATTTAAAAGGTACCTTTTAGGTATTGCAGATAGGCCTAGTAAGGATTTGGTATGCTAATATCCATTGTCTGTTTACACTGAATAGGCATATCACCCAAATATTGCAACATATTTAGCCACTTAACCTTCAGGCCATGTAAACACAATCAGGTGGCTGCAACACACCCAGGACAGCGCCACATTTAAATATAATCACCAATATGTGCACTGACTCTTTATAAACTCGTGAAGAGCGCATGTATTATATATCGAGAGCATGATATCACTATTTCGAGGGCACGTTTTGGCAATTCGTGCACATGTAAAGAGGAAATTGAGGGAACAAATTGTATCTCGTGCGCACGAAAAAGCGAAAACGAGAGCTCGAATTGCATATCGTGCGCACGTTACAGTAAATCGTGGCCACGACATAAATAATTTTTCTCCCGATGGCCACTCCCGGGCTCCGTAATAAAGCCTATATTATGCAAAATAATTTCACAAATCAGACAAGAGGTACTTGCATCTGGTGTTTGTGGGTCTGCTGAGGAAGATGATGCTGGACCTGCTGTCCCCTGACCAGCAGAGAGGTCTGGCTGTGCTGAGGCTGGTCCTCCAAAGTATTTCAGAAGTGCTCCTGCAGAGACATAAAGTTTCTAGGTGAATGAACAGGTTTTATCATAATTATTACTCATAGTTACAGACTTGTAACTGGAAGAATAGTGACTAGTCATTAGAAAATAAGCACTACTGCCTAATTTTAGTGACTAGCGCATTTTAAGGATTAAATGTTAAAACGGCCTGCCATAGTTACTGTAGTTTAAAAATTTCCCCTTAAGTAGTTTTAAAAATACCTTTTCCATACTGTAGGACAATGTTATATAGGCTTACACATTCTGTATCTGCTCGTTCCAACGGATCATTGAAGTGAGTGAAATATAAAACGCCATTTTTTTTATGGCTGCACCATTACATCAAGTGGAAAGATCCAGATGTCTTGTGCATCATTTTATACATATTTCCCTGTAATTCAGCATGACATATTTGGTATATGTGGAAGAAAATTCAACATACCGGTATGTATTAATGCCTCTGTTTCCACCTCAGGCCTATTTGGTCCAGCGGTACAGGACATTGCCCATAAATTCGAAAGACAGCAAAAGGACTCAGTAGCCTTCAAATCCTTGATGCCTCAATGCTACCGTTTCACATTGTCAAAAATGTATTGTCATTTGCGTGTGTTTATATGTCCCTCTTCTGCTGTTCGCATTTAGACTATATTCTATTCATTAGTAAGAGTGGTAATAAACGAGAATTCTACTGACCACCGTGGAGTTAAGGCAGGTTCATGACCTGCTGACCTGAAGGACCAGTGACTATTAAGTGTTCATGGTGAATTTATCTTTAGTAGCTGGGATTTACTTCCAGTGAAGGTGTGAATGAGAACCAAATGTCACATTTATATGACCTGTGTGTGTGTGTGTTTGAATGAACATCTATTACTACAAGGCTCTTTCATCAGGTCAATAACAAAGTCTGTGTCAGACAGCCAGACAGATTTCCAAAATCTAAAATGTTGTAAGGTCCCTTTGTTTTGTGACTCTGAACCCAGCTTCCTGTGATTCAAGATTCCAGCACTAATGCTCATTTTCAGTGTTTGATTAGACTGGCCTGACTTGAATAGTCTGCTCTCAGTAGCCAATTTATCAACTACACCAAGCCTTTCAGGAACATGGGCAGCAAATCATGTGGCCTATGTTAGCAGGCAGACAGGCTTCTAGGAATTCAGTTACTGTTGTACTGCAGTGGTTCTCAAACTGGGGGTTCGGGACCCCCCAGGAGGGTCATGAGATGATTCATGGGATAGGAAAAAAACATATTTCTACTGTACAAATTTATTATTTTGTAATTTTCTTTCTCATTTTTTGTATTTTTCTTGTGAAATACTAAATAGTTTTCAGCCTCTAGGAAAAGATGATTGACCTAATTTAATGGACTTTGACCGCGGTATGATGGTTGCCAGCCTGCTCTTGTAGACATGTGAAGCATGACACAGTCTAGGGTTTACCAGAAGTGTCTGGCAAACAAACTTCCAGTCCAGTGGCAGTCCTGTGGGCAAAAACAGCTCATCAGTAAGGAAGATTGAAGGACGATGGCAAGAATCCATGCCCTGATAATCCAGGGTCCTCATTTATCAGCGTGAAGGTTCTAAATTCTCTCTTACAAATACAATTTTGAATGTTTGTACATACAAAACAATTGGTATTAATTAAATGTGCATATAAGTAATCTGCCTTGATAAATACCACATTTTCTAAATCACCATCATCACCATCACTCATTTTCATAAAGATACACCTCTAATTGACCATATATGACATTCCTAAAAGTTAGAAGTCAGCTTTTGTTCTCCTTCTTTTTAAAGGGGGGATCCTTCTAATCTGAACAAGTATAGGCCCATCTCTAAATTAGGTGTTTTAGAGAAAGTTCTTGAAAAACAAGTGAGCAACTGAAGGAATGTTTATGCTCAAATTGTATTTTATCCCAATATCAATCAGGCTTCAGGAAACAACATCGCACTGTCACTGCTGCTTTGAAGGTGGTAAATGACATTATTGAAGCACTGGATTGCAAAAAAATGTTATGTTGCTCTCTTCATTGATTTGTCAAAGGCTTTTGACACGGTTGACCACAGTGTCTTGATCAACAGGCTTCATCTAGTCAAGCTGTGTGATGGTTTGCTAACTACCTTTCTGGAAGAACTCAGTGCGTACAGTTTGATGGGTCCACCTCACCTGTTTTGAATGTTTCTAAAGGCGTGCCCCAAGGCTCAGTACTAGGCCCAATACTGTTCACTATTTGTGTCAATGACCTTTGTCACAATATACCAAATGCTATGTACCATTTATATGCCGATGATACGATTATTTACTCTTGTTTGTCTTCTGTCTTGCAGGCTCTTGATTTTTTGCAATCTGCTTTCGATGTTATGCCAGTTGAAGTTGGTATTAAATGTATGTATTTTAACCTCACAAGGCAAAAAAAATGAGTTAGTGTCAAACTATAAGTATCTGGGTATCCTAATTGATCACCGTCTATCTTTTAAATCTCACATTGAAAATCTTGTTTCTAAGCTTAAAGACGAGATGAAATGAAAAATGCCTTTTTAACCCTTTTAGATCACATCCCCGGTCATACTGTGCACCTATTTAACAATATATGCCAAAAAAAATACCAAAAATCAATTTCATTGTATTCTTATATCAAAATTCAATCATGTTTTCTTCCTGTAAAACAAAATATGCCGTGTGCTTACGTAAGCATGCCCGTAACTAATTTCAACCAATAATATCATGACATCCACCCATCAATCAATCTTCAACTTTTAGCGCACAGAGCTAAGAGGCTAAGATTCATTAGTTAGCTAGCTAGCAACAGCATGGTACTTCGGTGTGTCTTCGGGTGTTATGAAACACCCACTTGCTTTACATGAATGCGTCTTACGTACCACTGTACCCTGTACGCCAGAGCTAGATGGCCTTCTCTGTACGTATGTTAGTGATGCGCGGATCGGCTCTGACGCCATCCGAATCCGCATGTACGCATAAATCATCCACCCGCCACCCACCCGAACGAGTTATTTTCTACGATTTATAGACCCGCACCCGCCCTGCACCCGCATGGACATTTCACTCCACCTCTATATTGCCTTTTAAATTATGTCGAGCAGCACAAGCTTTCTATGTGATTTCTTTATTGTGTGTTCGTTGTATTGATGTATGAGTGTTTTCTTTAACGATTTACTTTAAAGATTAGAGAGGCTGCTAGTGCTTTCAGTAATTAAACCTTTCCATGGTGAACTGTGCCTTTGCAATACAGTTTCATATTTATGCTGCGATCCCGTTTCTCTCTTGTATAATAGAAATAATTGTTATTAGTGTCTACACAGCGTCTCTCTTAATGGGGAGACGCACTTATCTTTTCTGCTGCGGTGGGATCGCTGCAGGTATTTAATGAATTCATATTTTTCTCATTAATGATGTATTATTTCACCCACCCGCAACCCATCCGCTATTAATCAGAACTAGTCCCTACCCGGGGATGCGCGTGCCACAACTACATGCAGACTTCTGGGGATGTGCGCGCCACAACTCCGCACAGATACCCGGGGATGCGCGCGCCACAACTCCGCGCAAACTTGCCAAAAAGGCGCATAAACAGCGTAAATGTGTGAAAATGGAAAAATCAGCTCCGTCAGTCCCTGCCTATGCCAATGCTCAATGGCCATGTGCAGTTTCAGATTGATCGGCCAACCCGTTGAAGAGCAAAATGGATGCGGACAGACAGACGGACAGAGAGTTCCTCATTTATAGTAGGATGTTAATTTTTATGACCCGACCCGCCCAATCCGCGGATTAACCGCGGTGCTCGCGGATATAACTGCAATCCACGCATCACTAACGTATGTGTAGGTGTATCCACTGGTACAGTTTCATTTATAAATCCATCTTTGGGATCCTTTCATCTTACCTGTATACTGACATGTCCAGAATCCTTGGACATTATGGTTTACGATCACAGAATCTTCTGCAGATGTCTGCTCCTCGCGTTTGAACTGAGCTGGGTAAAGAAGTCTTATACGCACTACAGAATGATTTAAAACTGATGTGATTTCCTTTGGTCAATTCTCTTCTATTATGGGGTCTAGAAGATACTACTGTATATTGGACAATGTTTCTGCACTGTTTAAACTGTGTACTTGATTGTTTCTATTAATCTTGATTGTATTTAATTGTGCTATGTGACTATGCTTACCTAAGTGTTGTCTTTTTATGTTGTTCTTGTAAGCAACTTTTATGTACAGTTTGTCCTCCATGCTGCCATCTTGCCCAGGTCTCTCTTGCAAAAAAGATTTTTAATCTCAGTGAAATTCACCTGGTTAAATCAAGGTTAAAAAATAAATAAATACAAAATATATAGTAATCACCTTCTCTTTAAATGCTGCAGGAGATGTCATTGATGTCTCCCCCATGCTGAAGGAAGGAAGAATTTTTCTGATGGTGCACCAAAAAGTACTTTCTGGAACCCTGGCAGCCTGGCAGCAGGTGTGAGCTGCAGTAAACTCTACATGCAGAGCAGTGGCAGAAATTAAACAGGCACAGATCCTGTATAGACCCTCGGCGCATGTGTTCAATTCAGTTCAATGCACTGAAGCATTAAGACGTGGTTATCGGTTAAATAATTCCAATACCACAGGTAGTACTAAAGTTACCTAACGTTAAAGGGGCAACGTTTATAGGGCAACGGAAGACGTGGATGTATGTGAATTAACGGAAGAGAGTGGGGCTCGGTGCAAACTAGTAAAATAAATAGTGACAACCAGGGGTTAAAGTGGGATTTGGCAGGTGGGGGAACCCTGCTGTTTCTTGATTAAGTCAAGAAACAGCAACCCTGTATAATGTTAACCAAAAATGTAAAATTATGTTATATTACTAGATTTCAGCATTGAGGTGCTTACATTCATGATTTTGCATAGGCATACTAACCTAAAAACCTATTATTGGGAATCGCGAGAAAGTTTCAGAGCGACAGACACAGAGCGTCCCCGTAACCATAGTAACTCACTCTCACCCCTGCCTGCGTGCGCACGGCGCGAGAGGAGAGGGAGAGACGCAGAAGAGCCGCTGACTGACATTACTCTGAGCACCATGCATGGGAATAAATTACAATATAATAGATTTGTGTATATTTCTCGCTATTCAGATGGTCTGAATAACTCTCTGCTGCACGGTGCTGCTCTGTCTTGTCTCGTGCGCTGTCAGTGTCTCTTTTCGCGCCGCGACGTTATCAGTTATGAATTTGTTTTTCACTGCGTGAGAAAATGGACTTGTGGCGTGAGAGCGTGTGCAAAATGTCAATTGCGTGAGTCTCACGGTCAATGCGTGAGAGTTGGCAGCCCTGTGAACTCGCTTGACATTATTATGTATGAAACTGCCAATCAGATTTATTTACTTATTCATCGAAGGTGCCGGAACCTTCCGGCCCACTTTAACCCCTGGTGACAACCGAATTTATGAATGAGAGTGAATTTGCATATGTATGGTACACACTGGAGCAGCTCCAGACTGTATGTACGGGTAACAGGAGTCACTCCACTCCATAGAGATATAACACGTGTGTTATATCTCTATGCTCCACTCAATCTCGCAATGAAAAGTAATAATGTAAATAATGTTTGTAACCATAGTAACATTTACTTCAGACCAATATGGCGGCTACCATTGCGGAGGTCGTATTGTTGTCCTTAAATCCTAATTGTTAGGAATATGCACACAGTGGCTGCATTTACATGCATGGAGTAACCCAGCGATTGGCCTGGTTAAAGGTCTAATGTGGGTTAACGTGTTTATATGAGCCTCTGATATCCTGCGGCTGGGTCTCCCTGTCTCCATGAACAAACCAAATTCCTGTCTACCCGTGGTGACCAGGCCACAGATAAAATGGCCTGCCAGCAAAACAAACAAAAAAAAATATGAAAAAGATGTGGCTGCCAGCTACCCCCTATCTATTTGACCAAACAGAAGATTACTTTTAATACAGGGGGAGGAAGGGATGATCCCAATTGTAGTAGTTATTAAGGACTGCTTTTGTTGTAAACAGTTTTTTTTTTTTTTTATGAACTTTGTTTATTGATTTTTTATACACAAATTGACAATAATGTTAAAGCGCTTGTGAGTGACAGTGTCATATTATAGTAGTACAATAAAAAAAAATAAAATAAAATAAAATAAACAACACCATACAATACATAGCAACTACAAGGAAAACACAACACAAACAGTCAGCTTGGCCATATTTCACATATTACAGTAAACACAATAACCTCACCCATCAGGTCAGAATAAGAATAAATAAATAAAAATAATAAGTAAATAAGAAAAAATGGGATCTTATTCGGGGATAACTGGGAAGGTAATTTTCTCTGCATAGGCAAAGAAAGGCCCCCACATCTTTTTAAATTACTTGGAAGAGCCTTTCAATGTATATCGGATTTTTTCAAGCTGTAAATTATTGAAAATTTCTTTTAACCACAGAGTATGAGAAGGCGGTGTTGGTGATTTCCATCTCATTAGAATTAGACATCTAGCCAATAATGTTACAAAAGCTATCAGATCCACTTGGAGCCTAGGCAAAGGCAACTGAGGGATGCCGAACAGAGATGTACACGACCAAAACATATGCACATGGTTGATGACATTTTTAACAAGAGGGGTCAATATTGTCATAAATTTTGAAAAGCCTAACTTTGGTCCAATGAGTGCGGTGAACAACTTTACATTGAATCAACCCATGTCTGGCGCAGACAGATGCAGTATGCACACGTTTAAGAATGTCCCCCCAAAGTTCCTGTTGTAAACAGTTTTTTGTTGACATCAAAATGTATTCATAACATTGTGTGAATCTCAGTTTGTGCAGACCAAAAATGAAAGGAGTTAGATGCTTCCGTGCCATAGTAAAGTGTTTAATATCAGAGTAAGCCAGGCATCTTAACCAGATTTCTCATAATTGGAGTAGGAGCTTACCCAGGTTATTCTAACCCAGTTCTGATGTTTACATGCGTCAATCCAAAACCAGGTTACTTGAGCAACTGGGTTATAAGCACGGACTTCTCTGTGCATGTAAACATAGCCAGTGACTGCAAAGTGAACACATATGGGAGTTGCACAATTTCTAATAGTCTTTGTTGTTTGTATTCCCTATGTTTATATTTTTTATCAAAAAAGTAAATGATCCCAATCTGTGTGGTTGTGTGCATGCACATTTGCAGTATAACCGAGAACAACCGCAGAGACTATGAGAACATATGAAAATAAGTGGTTGTTGTTAGTGTGGGGCATGCGTGTGTATACATATGCATAAGAACTAGTGACCTATGTTTTGATACTTGTGGAAGGTTTGTAGGTCTAACAGTTTGGCATAACCAATGCAGTTTTGAACGCAAATCTGACCAATGGGAATATGCAATGGAGTAGAGGGAAGGGAAAAGTATTATATAGGGATTTCTTGCCATAAGGAAAACCAGGGAGCTTTGAACAAAACTGAGGCCTTTCCACTGAAGAGAAACAACTGTTAACACTTCCAGACTTCAAGAGGTGTTCAAGTCATCTGATTGTTTATGAAAGCCATGGGAATGTTTAGGATATCTTTTTACAAATAGAATAGCCCGATTCTACATGTAGTTGCATTTCATGACTCACAAACAAGTATGCAACCTTTCTGGGTTTCCTTTTGTTAGTAGCAGCATGGTATGTGTGTCATTACAGACATTAAATAGATGTATATTTGAAGGTAACAGGATATCAGCTTCTACCCTGCGATATCCAAAAAGATTTACAGCACTTAACTCCCAACAACACCAAGTGTTTGAACGCTGAAGTCTTTCCAAAAAGGGGAAAACTAGGTGTGAAAAAATATTGTTTACAAAAAAATGGAAGCTAAATTGAAACTATATTGTCTACTTACAAAACTAGCTAAAATAAAATAAAAAATATAAAGGACATTTCCTTAGTTTTAGTTTTTGATAATTTATTTTCCAGGTAGCCTAAAGTGAAAAGCGTTTTGAGCAGATTCTTTTGTGTGTGTGGGAGAAAACGCCAAGAGTCCTATTTAGGTTTATTTTGACCAGATAAGATAACAGCAAGTTCATTGTTGTCCTACGAAATTAAATGTACACTTGAAAAGCTTCCATGAAGAGGCCAACCAAGATTTCATCAAGTCTGATGAGGTGAGACAGAGCAAATCAGAAGCTAATCATTCGTCAACCAGATAGCAGCGCAAGGGAGCGCCAGGCAGTGCACAATGGAGGAAAGCAGGAAACACTGGCACAATGCTTCAAACGACCCGATAGCTGGCCAGTGAATGCACCCGAACATCGTAAGCATGAGGCGGAGACTGGGATGTCCACACGTTAGACACATGGGGCATAGGAGAAGACAAAGCGTTGCTCATTGTGACAGATAACGACTCCGACATCGTCGAAGCCGACGAGTCAGCAGACGTCAAAGATTCATGAGGGTCAGTCAGCAGGAGGAGTTGTGGTCGGGGTCAGAGTCAGACGAGCCAGACTCAGACACAGGGGGAGGGGAAGCAGAGAGCAGGCCTTAGTGACTGTTGATACAAACTAGTTGGATGGTGACATTCTGTTTTGATTTGAAGTCAAAGTAAAAAATGAGTGTAGAGACATATCTTCAAACTATAGTTTGAGGTTATGTCTCTACACTCATTTTTACACTCATGTTATAACATCATGGCTGGTGTGATGGCCGCATATACAGCCACACATTGAATGTCGGTGAACACTCCACTCACTTTTTGGTTAATTTACTTTTGTTTCATTTAGTCATTACATTTTTCACCTTTTACGGTCACAATGCACATACACACAAGCAAACAAATAAATGACTCGACACATGGCTTTTTGTTTCATATAGCATACTCAAAACTATATTAGCAAATAAGCACTACATGTTTTCTGATTTGCAGTGCGCACATTTTAGTTAACATTGTATAATTTATATTGCTACTTTGTTTCAGTTTGTTTCATTGTTCTAATTATAATTTCTTTGAGTTACCGGTGCTGTTGGAGTGGTGTCGGGTCCATGGCTGCGCAAAAGATACGTTAACTGCACCTGTGCATTTAAGAAGCCGGAGGCCGGGCCCAGGCAGTAATAATAATAATAATAATAAACTTTATTTGTATAGCACCTTTCATACAAGAAATGCAGCTCAAAGTGCTTTACAACAGAGAAATTACATGCACCAAGTGCTTCATATAAAACTTGATAATGATAGTGAGAATAAGATAAAGAGGAGAATAGAATACATAAAATGCATCTTCACATGAAAATAGACATAGAATGAGCATAACATAAGATGGAAAATAAAAACCCACTGAATAATAACAGTAAAAATATGAGGAATGCATAACATAAGATGGAAAATAAAATCTACAGTAAAATAATAATAAAAATAAAGTTAAAAAATAGAGTACATAGGATGCATAAAATCAAGTAAAATACAAAATTTTAAGTGCAGCAGTGCATAAGTGCGAAGCAAAGTGAGAAAAAAAAAAAAAAAAGAGTTTAAGGCCTGTATCTGGAAAGTCATAGCTAGTTAAAGGCTAAAGTGAAGAGATAAGTTTTTAGCTTTCTTTTAAAAATATTTAGCGAGCTGGCTTCCCTGATATCTATAGGTAGTGTGTTCCATAGCTTTGGGGCGTAATTGACAAAGGCTGCATCCCCGATTTTCTTTCGGCTGTTGCTGGGAACCTCCAATAAACCAGCAGCAGATGATCGCAGTGTTCTTGAAGGCAGGTAGTGAACAAGGGAGTTAGCAATGTAGCTTGGTCCTAACCCATTAAGGGCTTTGTATATAAGGAGGAGGACCTTAAAATCAATTCTAAATGTTACAGGAAGCCAGTGTAGAGCAGCTAAAACTGGACTAATGTGCTCTCTCCTCTTGGTTCTGGTTAATAGCCGAGCTGCAGAGTTTTGAATGAGCTGAAGTCTCTCAGTGTTTTTTTTCGGGAGACCAGTAAAAAGTGCGTTACGGTAATCGAGTCGGCTTGAAATAAAGGCATGAATCAGTTTTTCAGCATCTTTTTGATTTATAAATGGTCGTATTTTAGCTATGTTTCTAAGGTGGAAAAATGATGTTTTCGTCACCTTGTTAATGTGGGACTTGAAGCTTAGATCTGAATCTAGGATAGCACCAAGACTTGTAACCTCAGATTTAATCCAGGGAGTCAATGTTCCCAGATTATTAAACAGCATTTCTCTTTTTGTTTTAGGGCCGACTAGTAGGATTTCAGTTTTGTCCTCGTTTAACTTTAAAAAAATTTTGCTCATCCATTTATTTATTGCCAAAAGACAGGTAGTAATGGAGTTTATAGCTGCAGCATCATTTGGTTCAGCAGAGATGTACAGTTGCGTGTCATCCGCATAACTATGGAAACATACATTGTGCTCTCTAATGATGTCACCAAGTGGCAGCATGTATAGTGAGAATAATAATGGACCAAGGCAGCTCCCTTGTGCAACCCCAAAACAGATGTCATGTTTCTCAGACACATGATCTCCAAGACTGATGTAAAACTTTCTCCCTTTGATGTATGTTTTGAACCAGTTTAACACACAGTCAGAAAGACCAACCAACTTTTCAAGACAATTGATTAAGATATCATGGTCAATTGTATCAAACGCTGCACTTAGGTCCAAGAGGACAAGAATTGAGACCTTATTTTCATCAGAATTTAGTCTGAGGTCGCTGATTATTTTAGTAAGAGCAGTTTCAGTGCTATGGTATGTTCTAAAGCCTGATTGAGATTCCTCCAGGATATTATTTTCTTTAAGAAAGGAGTTTATTTGCACTGAAACTACCTTTTCAAGTATCTTACTAATGAATGGAAGGTTGGATATCGGCCTATAGCTTGTCAGTGCATTACCATCTAGGTTGGGTTTCTTTAGTAAGGGTTTTACAACAGCTGTTTTGAAGGCATCTGGGAAGATGCCTGTTTGAAGGGATGTATTTATAATCTTCAGGACATGACTTGAAACACTATCGAACACCTGCTTAAAAAATGCTGTAGGTACAGGGTCAATACATGAGGTGGAGGAGTTACACTCGGTGACAGTCTTGCAAAGCTCAGTTAATGTAATACAAGTGAATTTTCCCATGGCTACATCTTTTTTACAGGGTTTGCTGAGGTCATCTGTGTTTACATCAGCAGCAATACTGGTTCTAATTGAAGTTATTTTGTTATTGAAGAACAATGCAAGTTCTTCACAATTTGATGCAGAGGACTGCGGACGGGTGGGGGCAGTGTTGAGTAGCTGGTCAATAGTGGAGAATAATATTCTAGAGTTTCCAGCATTCTCTGTAATAATCTTAGAAAAGTAATCCTTTCTTGCTAGACGTATTGCTTTGTTATAGACAGTCATGGCTTCTTTGTATATATTAGTGGAGCAACAGTATTTAAAGCAGATGACAAGGTATTGTTGAAATTTTCAACCATGTCATTTAAAGAGCAGTCAATGCTGTATGACTCAAACGATTTCATAACATTAGAGAACTTTGCTTCAGCCTTGCTATCTAGGAATCTCTTTTGAACCAAAAAATCCCTTTTAGTCTTTGTTAAGATTAGGCTGGCATCAAAAAACACACAGTGATGGTCAGAAATACGTAATTCTAATACTGAAACATTGTCAATGTTTAACCCTGTTGTTATTACCAAGTCTAGAATGTTACCATGCTGATGAGTGGCTTCATTTACATGTTGGGTAAGTTCAAAGCTGTCCAGTAAATTCACAAGCTCCATAGATTTGGAGTCATTCTTTTTGTTGATATGAATATTCAGGTCTCCATTCAGGATTAATCTATCATATCTAGTGATACCAAGTGAGATCAGCTCTGAGAATTCCTGCAGAAACAGCGATGAATGTCTTGGTGGCTGATACAATGTAATGATGAGCACTGATAATTCTGCTTTGAGCTCAAGAGCAAGATATTCAAATGATGTAAATTCACCTAGGTCAATGTCATTACACACAAACTGTGATCACCGGTATGTTTAAGGAATGGGGTCTGTCTCATCTTTGATAGACACCTGATTGATGATGTCTGTGGTTATTGCTGTTTAATAGTTCATCAATTTGACTGAGCTTCAGCGTGGCAGCTTTAACTAACTCCTTGATTGGTGAGTGTGGTGGAGGGGGGGAGGGGGGGCGTTGGATCCCTGATTGGGACAGAGACATCCTCTGAATGCCTTGGGTGATGTGGAGCAGGGGGTCAGGTGAGGGGCGAGAGATACTCGCCACGTCATGGAGTAGAACTGTTTAGTGAAGATTTGTTTAGTTCTCACCTTAGTTGATAATAATAATTTATTGTTATTATGGTTGCATATTCTTTAGTTTAACCCTTCTGTATGCTCCCCATGTCCTCGGGTCAAAAATGACCCTGTCTCACTGTCCCTCCTAGTATAAAGCCTCTTCATTTCATTTTTAGCCCAAAATCAATTTTCCATGAAGAAACAACCTGTCACATAACAACTTGGGGAATAACTGTTTTCCTACCTCACCATCCAGGCATTCTGTATTTATTCAGTGTACACCACTGTACAGTTTTACTGTAAAATATACATAATAAGTGGACTAGCGCTGAACCACCCCTGACTCACTCTTTCTTGCGAGAAAAAGAGTGCTTAATAGAGTGCTTAATTTAAGCCCAGTCAACGAAAATCAATAACGGAGCTGGAAGTAAATGGAGTGATTAGCACTGACAGTACAGAAATTGCAAATGAATTTAATAATTACTTCATTCAATCAGTGGAGGAGCTTGCTGAAAATTTTGAACCAGTAAAATTACCACAGGTTATTATGACAGATTCATCGCAATCTTTCTATATTAAGGAGGTTGACCAAGAGAAAGTGGGTAAAATCATCAACAAATTAAGTAACTCAAAGGCAAAGGATCTGTTTGGGTTGGATACTGCTCTTATTAAAACATACAGCTCCACCCTGATCAAACCTATAACGCATCTGATAAACCTTTCCATCAGAACTGGTAATTCTCACAAAGCTGGAAAACAGCGATCATCACGCCAATTTTTAAGGCTAGAGCACCAGAACAAGTAGGCAATTATAGACCGATTTCTATTCTACCCGTTTTCTCAAAGGTCTTGGAAAAAGTTATTGCAGAACAATTGGTTGACCACCTTGAAAGCAATGAACTTATTTATCCTAAACAATTCAGATTTAGGCCAGGGTATTCAACGGAAATGGCCAACTGCTACCTCACTGAAAACATCAAGAGCTCACTAGACAAGGGTAATGTAGTGGCAGCGGTGTTTTTAGACCTTAAAAAGGCTTTTGACACCGTGAACCATGACATACTTCTGAACAAACTTAGCACCTTTCATTTTTCAGAGCAAGCAACCGGTTGGTTTGCATCATATCTCAAATGTACAATGCGTTAAAATCAATGCAAAACATTCAATCCCCCGACAATCCAGAATGGGTATTCCACAAGGCTCGATCTTGGGGCCTCTGCTTTTCAGCCTATACATAAATGATTTACCAACATGCTGTAAAAGAGCTGGTTGTCAAATGTACGCTGATGACACAATTATTTATGTATCAGCTAAAACCCCTTGTGTAGCAGCAGAGACATTAACAAATGAAATGGAGGGTGTATCCCAATGGCTCAAAAACAATCATCTAACCCTGAATCTTAAAAAGACTGTGTCAATGTGTTTTTCCATGAGAAGGAAAGCAAAAGATAAGCTTACAATTAAAATAGATCAAGAGGAAATAAAAGAAGTCAGTGATTTTAAATTCTTAGGTGTCATTTTGGACTCCCAACTTAAATTTGATAAACACGTTAAAAAGCTATGCAAGACAGTAAAGACAAATTTGAACTGCTTTAGAATGATAAGACATTATATACCCCTTAAGGCAGCTCAACTGTTCATGCATGCCATGATATTTTCACATTTATCCTATTGTGTAACTGTATGGAGCCAGGCTTCACAGTCAACTGTCAAACCAGTTACATCACTATACAAACAAGCACTGAAAATAATGGATCAAAAACAAATGAAATGGCACCAATGTATAATTCTGAAAAAGTACAAGTTGCTCAGTTATGACAGCTTTATCAAGTTTTCTTTTATCAAATTGATTTTTAATTGTGTGAACAATGTCGCCCCAGCTGTACTTTGTCCATATGTCACAAAAATAAACACCAATAGAATCACCACTAGGGGATCAGCAAATGGCAACTGCAGGGTGGCACAGCGCAAAACTACTTTCGGTCAGTCATCTTTCTCAGTAAAAGGGATACATTTTTGGAATGCCCTACCAACAGAAATAAAAACACAAACTGATCTGAAAACGTTTAATGAAAAGGTGAAAGGCTGGCTGAAACAAAACCAAACCTGCGATCATTGATCATTGATCATGCACTTGTGCACGCACACATGTACATGGACATGTACACACAGATAGAGGAACAGACACACATAGACAAACACACATACATACTCATAAAGACCACGTGCATGCATGTACACGGACACACACGCCTATAAACATTATGCACATACACATACTGTATATTACCATGAATTAGGGAACATACACACGTGCACACATACACTTACGCAACACATGTAAAATGATTGTAATGTGATGTAAATATTGTAATTTTTGTATGATCATGTCACACGTATGAGAATGTCACAACTTATTATGTGTTCAATTAACTAATGTACTTTTGGTAATGATGATATGTTATGACCATTTTTAAGTAGAAAAGCCTAACCAGGGACAGGGGTCGCAAATTAGCCTTGGCTGGAAATCCCACATGCAACACATCTGTATCATGTTATTGTAACCTGTTACAATGTTTGTTTTGCATTGTCCCTGACAAATAAACTAATAAATAAAATAAAAATAAATAGCTACTACAAATCATTTATACATTTTTTATAAAATTTTATTTAGCCTTTAATTGATTTAATAACTGTCGGGTCAAAAATGACCTGAAGACAATCTTTGTACCCTGATAGTGTACAGCTTATATAAAAATATAAAAAAGGTAAATGTTTCACTTTTTCTAATTGTAAGATCACTCCAGGAGAAGACATCGAATTTAGCACACGCTGGAACAGCACTCACAGAATGCTGGGGACCAAAGCTGAACCAATTACTTGAAGATTTGGACATGGACACACTTCTCACCAGTGACTGAACCAAGCTGGAGAACCTTGTGAAGCTGCTTGAGCCCTTTGCCATTCCCATAGACCAGCTTCAAGTGACTGCATAGTGACAGCCAGTCACTATGGGAAGCCAGTAGCTCAAGTGCTGCTGAAGTCATTGTGAGTTTGTTGCGCTGGCTTTCTGAACCCTGATTCAATTAAGTTTGACGCTACTCCAGCTAGAGCCTGCCTAACAGATCTAAGTGTTTCTGTGGTTCTGCAATCACCAGAGATGGAGCCACTGAGGGCAGCAGAGACCTTTGTGCAGAATCTAGCAGCACAGTATAACCAGGCTACTGATCCTCAGGATTATGCTTACGTCACTGCAAAGGCCACTCGAAGTTCAGCAGGAACCCCATCTACAGTCCCTCAGAAATACAGCTTCCTCTCATGCCATATGGAGGTCAATATGTCATCCACTAATCACTCTGATGAGGCAGAAAGTCTGATAGGTGAGATGAAGAAGTAAAATATCGTGGTCCAGCATGGAATATTCAGTGAGACCCCATTGCAGTTCTGGAGAGCAGAGGAGGCTGTCTATCCAAAACTTGCTCCTGTGGCTTTGGAACTGGCTTAGTGTTCCTGCCTCTGTGGAGCGCATTTTCTCTGTGTGGAATTCTGTCATCTGGCTTGAGAAACAGGACGACCACATCTGTTTAGACAGTTTACATATATGTTCCTATCTACATTTTATGGACTGCGGTTGCATTTAGTTACATTTTTCTAGTTAGTGGCCATTCCATATGTTTCTTTCTCTGGCCTGGCATGTGGGTTAAGAAACAGGTCAAGGAGAGTTGTTATTTGACTGTTATTTGACACATATACACAATCACACACATACAGTGATATGATGATCTATAAGTATTTGAACAGTAATACACTGATGTTTTGGCTATTCATAGTATTCCCATGATGTCACATGCATTTCCTACCAATATGGCGCTTTACAATATACACAGCTCGTTGGCTGTTTGTCATTTGATTGTAATCACTTGTTAATTTATTACAATCACCTGTTATTTTCCTACCAAGATGGTTGTGTGGTGATGGAACAGAATACTATGAATAATGTTTTTGCCATGACTGAAATGACACCTTGACAAATACCTCACATAACAAAAATGTTGAAACTGAAACTAAATAAAAACTAAAACTAAACTCTTTTATAAAAAAAATTCTAATTAAACTAAAACCAGCAAACCCACACAGAAAACTCTCTAAAACTAAACTGAAATTGAAAACTAATGAAAAATACAAAACTATAATAACCCTGATACAGATGAGCAGTAGATTACAGTATGTACAGTATGTGCTCCCCTCCATCCATGCAATAAAGGTACCAGTCAAGACTTACCAAATTCCACAAACCATATAGCAGAGGCCTATTGGAAAATTGAAACCAAATAAATAGGGCATTTGTTTTAATACAAATACGTCAATTGGTCACCATAGTGGTTTCACAGACTGGCTTTTTTGGAGACAAACCCCATTTGGACTGCTTGTTAGCAGCAAGAGGCCTAGCAGACAGTATTCTCTGTGGGTCCAAGTATTGCAGATAAGAGACACATTTTATATAGGTCCAAAATCATCAAACTTATCCTTTAAGTAATCATAGACAACTAGCATTATGCTAAAAGTGAGAAAATGAGAACTTGACAGAGCTACCTACCAGACAATCCTCTCGTCAGATACTGGGTACGGTGACCAATGGGACAAAAGTTGGTGTAGTCCTTTAAACAGAGTTGTTTTACTTGCTTAGACTTAACCGTTAACTAACCTTTTCACATGACGAACATGTGAAAATGGCGAGTCACATTCATGCTATTGTCACACAATCCAATTGCGGTCATTGTCACATAATTCAATTTGTGGTGGAGGAACATAATCTTTACATTATTCATGTCCACATCACATAATCTGCTCCTTTTGCTACATTTTGTTACATTTTGTGAGACTATGTTTCTGCCATACACTTGTAGAATTATCTAGCTCCTATTTCCCCATTATTTCTTGAAAAGGGCCATTCCTTCTCTGTGCTTTTTATTGCTGTTTTATAGCCCTAAGGGGCACCTTTTTTCTTTTTTTTATTGATAGCAGAGTCGTGCAACAGAAGCGTGCTGGGTCTATAACACAGAGGATGATGGATTGCAACTGTGCTATAACAAGTGTTAGCCAGTTTCCCCACAGGAATCATCCAAGTTTCATGTTATCCTTTATCTACTGCACCAATAAATGAGTTCCAATAACATGTCCAAATACATGCACATTCAATGCAGCTTCCATAGTGCCTGTGTGGTACACCAAAAATTGTGCGACCACTTTTGTGTTTATTTTTGAGTTGACCAGTTATCAATGTTGTTCTGAACAACCAACATATTTAAATAGTAATAGTGATCAGAATCAATTCTTTGTATCTTTGTATGCATATAACCGGGAGAGATGTACTGCATATTTATTAATGCAAAGGCAGCGGAACGTTTGACTTCAGCACAGTGTACCCGGTATGACAGTTGGGGGCGCTTCCGCTCAAAGCCTGAGAAGACGACTCTGGGAAAAGCCAACTGTTGTCCCGTTGTCTTCATTTTCTCTTGTGTTACCTGTTTCTCTCAGGTTGGTATAATTTGTTACCCTGGCCCCAATCCTGGGGCCTGTAACAAACTATGGGGGCTTGTCCGGGATCGGCAGTGCATGGCGGTGCGACAGCTGTTGATCCAGTGATCCATGAACCTCGGGACGGAGTGACGACACGTTACCAGAGCAAGGAGCTTCCAGTGTGCGACTGAGGGCAAGGTGACCAGCGACCAGGGGATCCAAGCCAGGAGAGTGCAGCACTGTGTAGCCAGAGCGTCCATAGCGTGCATCATGTCCGACAACGAGAGAAAGAGACTTGTTTGGACCATAAAGAAGGGACTCCATCATCTGACAGCTGAAGAGATCTTTACAGTGACTCAAGGCATCGGACCAGTCGACAAACTTGATTCAGCTAAGTTGGATATAAATGATGAAGAGAGTTGTTTTGAATATGTGTCTGCTTATATGATGAGTGATACTCTTTTTGAGTTAGAAGATGAAGGCATGTCTAACCTATAGGGGTGTCACGATTTCGATTCTAAATCGAAAATCGATCGAAATGAGCGTTTGATTTCGACCTTCGAAATCACAAGCAGGTTTGCGATTCTCCCAGTGTTTTTTTTTCTCTCTACTTGCACGCGTCTGAAGAAAAAAAAACATTTCAATGATGACACAGCGTAGCTGCTAGAGAGCACCCGTTCTATATTTCACTATAGCGCCCAAGAGCGCCCGTCATTTTAAATCGTTTAAAATGTACCAAAAACTGAAAATCAAGTTATCAGCTTTGTTTTATATATACTTCAAGTTGTCATCGATGAACCAACGATGACCGGAAAATACTGTATATCTGGTGACACTGAGACGTTTGATTTTCTCCGGGTTTAGTCGTCCTGCACCTGCTTCACCGGCTAAGCGTCACGCTTTTAAAACCTTCTGGAAGCTGTCAGATTGTGCTGTGAGACAGAACCTGACCCGCCGTATGTAGTGGAAAGTTAGAAAGTCTTTTGATGGAAATCGCTTGTTCTTGCTTGATAAAACAAGACACAAGATCACCTTCACTAAACAGCGGGACCTACCTGCTCTCACCGCCGGAGACGCTGTTTTCCGGGAGGCGGTGCGCCGAAGAGTCAGTAGGAGGACTGGCCGGGTTGCAGCGACTTTTATTCATATAAGTTTGGCGACTTTTTCCATATTTGTTTGGCGACTATTATTGTCTGATCTTATTACTGTGTGGGCTGAAGCGCTGGAGGTTTTGTATGTATTTTGAAAGCTTATGTTAGCCAAGATAGGAAGGATCTGTTTTGTTGTCATACTGTGAATGTTGACACTTCAGAAAGGAGACGCCCTGAATCGCCTTGCCATGTATTTGGTACCAAATTAAAGGGAAAGTTGTTTTTTTAAATGGAAAAACTTTGAAAAAATTTGACCATATGGCCTTAGTGTGGTACATTCCAAAAAAAAAATATGGCAGTTATATCACACTTGATACCATCTTTTTAAAGAAGAATTTGAAAATGTAAATAACAGTTGTCAGGGCATAAAACCAATGATCTGTTGATCTTTACAAATCAAGACTCGATAGTCTAACAATGGCATAGCCGTCAGTGCTGAAAAAAAAATGTTTAAATCGAAAATCGAATCGAATCGTGACCTTAAAATCGAAAGTCAAATCGACTCGTGGATTTGGAGAATCGTGACACCCCTACTAACCTAATGTGTCTAAAAGATGCTATTGATGAGATCATTCAGAACCATAAAAGGAGTTCAGTGACTCCTCAGATTAGCCCTGAGGTGGGAATAGGTGCATCCACTCTGTCACAGTCATTGTCAACTGACTCAGTTAATGCTAGTAAAAACGCACATGAGTCGTTATCCACTGCTACAACATGTGATGGCATTAATACACATAGCCCACTGCAAACTGATACAGTCTCTGCTAATACTGACACTCATCAGCTTGAGATACAGAGGTTGATGTCTAGTTATGAGGAGTTGTATAGCAAACTATTCAAGTCTAGCCCCTCACTGCACGTATGACAGACAAGCACTCACCTGCTGCGGGGGACTGCAACCAACCCAGTCGGCCACACACTAACCCCTCACCTTTCTACAGTATCGAACAGCCTAGTCACACAGCTGAAAGCATGATAGCCCTAAAAGATCTTCCACTGCTACAGCGTAGGGAGTTTAAAATTAATGGAGGACAAATAGGGGACACCACAGCTGACATTAGTTATAACAGCATATGCAAACAGATAGATGAGGGACTGCGAGAGAGACACACAGAGAATGAGATAATCAGAGGAGTGCTTCGTATAATCAAGCCTGGCAATTTCAGAGATATGTTGACAAACAAAGACGAGATGACTGTCACAGAGCTGAAAAGTTTCCTCCAGTCTCACCTTGGTGAAAGGAGCACTACAGAGCTCTTCCAAGAACTGATGTGTGCAAAGCAGCATGAATATGAGACTCCACAATAATTCTTATGCAGGATGATTGGGCTCAAGCAGAAGATAGTGTTCACTTCAAGACAAGCCAACTCAGTCATTAAGTATGACGCATCCACAGCACAGTGTGTGTTCCTCAACACAGTTTACCAAGGCATAGGTGAAAAGCATGAGGATGTAAGACGGGAACTTAAGCCTCTCCTATGTGACCCTATCGTTTCTGATGAGGCACTGCTCAGGCAAGTTTTAAAGACAACAAGTGAAGAAAGTGAGAGGAAACGCAGACTGGGTCGTAGCTCTGTTCGTAAGGTGACTCATGCACATAGCACTCAAGCTGAACCTGAAAAAAAGAGCAAAGATGATAAGAAAACAGAGAATGAAAGTAAAGATACAACAATTCTGAAACTGACTGCCCAGGTTGAAGCTTTAACTCAGACCATAGATTCACTGAAGCAACTAAAAACACAACCTCAGCAATCCGGACAGCCATGCCCATCTGGATGTAAGTGCACCAGTGACAAAGCTAGACCACAGAAAAGACAGAGACCCTATGGCTGTCCACGGTGTGTAGAACAAGGCTTGCCTAATTGTAGCCACTGTTTTGTCTGTGGAGAAGATGGTCACCGTGCTGTTGGTTGCCTAAAGAAATCACAACAGGTGGGAAACGGGCCCCGGTCATGGCAGGGGGACAACCTGTGACCGGCTCCAAGGCAAAGTCCCACCCTAGCACCATTCCTGTGCACACACCAGTCAAGGTGTGTCCCATCACTTCCCCACAGCCACTCGAAGAAACCCAGCCTATCATTGAGAAGGTAGCACCACTGATTGGACGCAAGTCACTACTCAAATGTAGTATGGCTGGCTATGCTGTAGTTGTCCTGTTAGACACTGGAGCTAATGTGAGTATCCTTGACCGTGCCTGGAAAGTAAAATACTTACCTGGCCAAGATGTTCGACCCCTTAGTGAACTGTTGGACAAGGAATTGGATGTGTTGGCCATCACAGGAGCCCAAATACCCTACGATGGATGGGTAGAGGTGATTGTTAACCTACAAGGCAATGATGATCCAGACCTCTCCATTCGTGTACCATTCCTGGTAAGTCGCCTACAACTGGAAAGGCCAATCATTGGGTTTAATGTGATTCAAGAGCTCATCATGGGACACAGTAGTAGACCCAAAGTCCTATCCATCCTTACTAACCTCATCGCTGGAGCGATGGAGATTGACAGCGTCAGAGCCGAGGCGATAGTGAGCTTTGTGCAAACCCAGCAGCCTGAAGAAGAACATGCCATGTTGAGAGTGGGTTTTAAGGGGGCCGTCATCCACCCAGGACAAGTCGCCTATGTCAAATGTCAAGTACCAGCCAGTCTGAGTTCCTCCAACTCATTAGTGTTATTTGAGCCTGAAATCAACAGTTTACCTTTGGAGCAGCTAGACATTGGAGAGGGGATAATGGAGATCAATCAAACAGCCAAACCATATGTTACAGTGCCTATAGGGAATCACACCACGCACGACGTGATACTACCCCGAAGAACAGTCATAGGTAGTATTGAGCCCATCGACAGGATTATAGAGGCAGAGGAAGCTGAGAGTTGCAAGGAAGCTCATGTTCAAGGAGACAACATTAACCCTGCCCCTACTGGTAATCCCAAACAAAATGATGCGCCTGTGCTGTGGCATCTTCCTGTGGATATAAGTCATCTAACTGAGGAACAGCAAGAGAAAGTCAGACAAATGCTGTATGAGGAATCTGGAGCTTTTGCTCAAAATGAGGATGATATTGGGTGCATTCCCAGCCTCCAAATGACCATCACACTTAAGGATGACATCCCAGTGCAGCGAACCTATGCGTCCATCCTGAAGCCACTTTACAAGGAGGTCAAAGATTACATTCAAGATGTGCTCGCTAAGGGATGGATAGTGAAATCAAAATCCCCATTCACTGCTCCAGTTGTATGCGTCAGGAAGAAAGATGGAACACTGAGATTGTGTATAGACTACAGATTTCTGAATCAGAAGACCGTGCCAGACCGCCACCCACTACCTTGCATACAAGACCTCGTAGACACACTCGGAGGCCACAGCTGGTTTATCATTCTGGATCAAAGGAAGGCGTATCATCAGGGCTACATCGCCGAAGGGTGTCGTCACATGACCGCGTTCATTACACCCTGGGGCCTTTATGAGTGGGTACGTATACCATTCGGCCTCTCAAATGCTCCTGCTGCTTTCCAAAGAAGCATGGAAGAGATGCTCGATGATCTGCGCGATGAATGCTGTATCCCCTACCTAGACGATGTACTCTGCTATGCAAAGTCCTTTGAGGACCACATCGAGGGTGTGAGGAGAGTCCTGAAAGCCCTGTAGCGCCATGGTGTTAAACTGAGACCAACAAAATGTGAGCTGTTTAAGGGAGAGGTTAGGTATGTGGGAAGGCTGGTCTCTGCTAATGGAGTCAGGATGGACCCGAAGGACCTAGATGCTGTCCTTGTTCTGAAAGAAAAGACCCCCAACACCGTGGGAGATGTTCAGAAGCTGGCGGGGTTACTCGGTTATTACAGACCCTACATCCAAGATTTTTCCCGCATTGCAAAGCCCATCTATGAGTTGCTCCAGGTAAAAGGTTATACATCAGTAACACAGCAGTGCAGATCAAAGAAAGGAAAGGGAACTCAACTATCATCAAGGGCCCCAGTCCAGTGGACGGCGGAACATCAGGGGATTCTCAACAGGCTGATTGACACTCTCACCAACCCCCCTGTACTCGCGTATCCTGATTTTAACATGCCCTTTGTACTTCACACCGACGCTTCAGAACAAGGACTTGGTGCCATACTCTACCAACGTCAGAATGGAATACTGCGAGTCGTTGCCTATGGCTCAAGAGGTTTTTCCCCTGCTGAAAGAAACTACCGGCTCCATTCGGGCAAACTCGAGTTTCTTGCACTCAAGTGGGCAGTCAGCGAAAAATTTAGGGACTATCTATTCTATGCACCTGAATTTACAGTCTACACAGATAACAACCCATTAACATATGTCATGAGCACTGCTAAACTGAATGTGGTGGGCCACAGATGGGTGAGTGAACTTGCCAACTTCCGATTCAACATCAAGTACAGACCAGGGAAAGTCAACATTGATGCCGACACTCTCTCTTGCCTGCCTCTGGATATTGATAAATATGTAACAGAATGCACTGAAGAAGTGTCAAAAGGGACAGTCCATGCTACATGGGAAGGAAGTCATGCTGCAGAGAGACGAGACATTCCTTATGTGGCAGGTCTGAACCTGGCACAAAACCCGGAGGTATATGTACAGGGGTCTCTGCCCACCATCGATAGAGATGAGCTTATCAAAGCACAGAGAGAAGACCCAGTAATCGGAGAATTGATTAAACTAAAGGAGACAAAGAGAGTGCTGACAAACGAGGACAGACAACGGGTGAGTGGTCCCGTGAAAAAGCTCCTGCATGAGTGGGGAAAACTCCACATCAGGGAAGGACTGCTACATCGTGAGACCACACAGCGACAACAGCTCGTCTTACCGGAAAAATACAGGACAATGGCTTTAAAAAACCTCCACGACGACATGGGGCATGTAGGGACTGAGAGAGTCCTCAGCTCGGCTCGAGACCGATTCTTCTGGCCCTTCATGAGAAAAGACATAGAGGCCTACGTCACCAGGAGATGCCGGTGCATCAAACAAAAGAAACCGGTAACTCCCATCAGAGCACCAATGGGAAGCATAACCACCAGTTCACCACTTGAACTTGTGTCCATCGACTACATGCACCTGGAGGTCAGCAAGGGTGGTTTTGAATACATTCTGGTCATAATCGACCATTTCACAAGGTTTGCCCAAGCATATCCAACAAGAAATAAGTCAGGAAGAACAGCTGCTGAGAGGATCTTTAATGATTTTATTCCCCGCTTTGGGTATCCAGCCAGACTGCACCATGACCAGGGCAGAGAATTTGAAAATGATCTGTTCAAAACCCTGCAGCAATTGGCTGGAGTAGGCCATTCCAGGACAACACCCTACCATCCACAGGGCAATCCAGCAGAAAGATTCAATCGGACACTACTGCAGATGCTGAGAACCCTAGAAGAGAAGGAAAAACATAACTGGAAAGAACACCTACCTCAAGTCATACACGCTTATAATTGCACCAGACATGAGGCGACAGGCTTCTCACCATATTACCTGCTGTATGGGCATCACCCGCGCCTACCTGTCAACTTGTTGTTTGGCCTGACCACAGACCAGGAAGCCAACTCCCCCAGGAGTTACGCAGAGAAATGGGCTATGCGGATGAAAGAAGCCTATCGAGTGGCCTCTGAAAACAGTTCAGTGCTAGGGGCAAACGATACTACAACCGCCATCTGAAAGGTGTCATCCTCCAACCGGGTGATAGAGTTCTTGTCCGGAACTTGAGTGAGAGAGGAGGCCCAGGGAAATTAAGGTCGTACTGGGAACAGACTGTGTATGTAGTCAAAGAACAAATGAATGATAGCCCGGTCTACACAGTGTGTCCCGAGACAGGTGGAAAAGCACGCACTCTCCATAGAAATCTCCTGCATATAGTAAATGACTTACCTGTTGACTTACCTCCACAGAACACCACACCACCTAAAGACAAAAGAAAAAAAAAAAAAACAGGTGAGCAATCAAAGCCAGAAAGAGCTGTATAAAAACAACGATTCAACAGACACGGATGAAGAAAACCCCACATTCCAATACTGGTTGAGAGTCCCAGTACAAAGAAGGACTGAAGGGGAAAGTGACAATATGGTCTACCTACCGGCTTCAGAAGAACCTGAACGACCCAGGCAAACCTTACCTGTTAGGGAAACCAGACAAGAGCAGCCTGAAGTGATCCTACCTATACCTGTAAGGGAGACTAGATCACTGCACCACAGAGTAGTTCCACCTGCAGATGAGAACAGACAAGAGCAGTCAAGAGTTTTTATACCTGAAAGCGAAAGACAAACCCACCAGGACAGAACAGCAGAGCAGATTAGAACAGAGCACTTACCTGTAGACCCCAGACAGTCAGAAAGTGAGCACGAAGGGACAAGATCAAACACTGAGGGAGATGGTAGGCCATTGACGCCTGAAGTAGTTGACACACAGAGTGAGCCAGTCAGGAGGTCCACACGAGATAGGAGACCTACACAGATGTTGTCATATGAGTCTTTGGGCCAGCCCTCATATTATCCACACAGTTCTGTAAACACTGCTAGTGTACAGTTAATGCCTGTATGGGGAAGGCAGCCATTTCCCATGTCACCTCAGACACTTAATCAACCATTTTACCAGACACCTTACCAGACATTCCCATACCAGACTATGCTTTTCACCACAGTGCTTACGTGTACTAAAAAAAAAAAGAGAAAAGAAAGAAAACATATACTTACCCTGTTTATACTTACCTTTATACATACTTACCTTTACACATACTTACCTTTACATATACTCACCTTTATACATACATACCTTTTACAATACGTACCTTTGACACATGATTTATGGTTAATTAAAATAGAGAGTGTTGGGTCCTTTTGTTAGTCTAAGAAGTGTCAGGAGCCACTTTTGTTTGTCAGGGAGTATGTGGTACACCAAAAATTGTGCGACCACTTTTGTATTTATTTTTGAGTTGACCAGTTATTAATGTTGTTCTGAACAACCAACATATTTAAATAGTAATAGTGATCGGAATCAATTCTTTGTATCTTTGTATGCATATAACCGGGAGAGATGTACTGCATATTCATTAATGCAAAGGCAGCGGAACGTTTGACTTCAGCGCAGTGTACCCGGTATGACAGTTGGGGGCGCTTCCGCTCAAAGCCTGAGAAGACAACTCTGGAAAAGCCAACTGTTGTCCCGTTGTCTTCATTTTCTCTTGTGTTACCTGTTTCTCTCAGGCCATTATAATTTGTTACCCTGGCCCCAATCCTGGGGCCTGTAACACCTGATAAAATACTCAAAACCATGGAAACCATGGAAAAATAACACAATGTCTTCCAAAACTGATGCAACTTGGACGGCACGGTGGCTCAGTGGTTAGCACTGTTGCCTCACAGCAAGAAGGTCCTGGGTCCGTCCCAGGTCCTTTCTGTGTGGAGTTTGCATGTTCTCCCCGTGTTTGTGTGGGTTTCCGCCGGGTGCTCCGGTCTCCTCCCACCATTAAAGACATGTATGTTAGGGTTAATACTCCTGTCAGTGCCCCTGACCACTGGCAAAAGAACTGGAGTTGGTCCCTGGGCGCTGTACTGCGGCTGCCCACTGCTCCTAGTGTGTGTATAGGATGGGTCAAATGCAGAGGATAAATTTCCCCACGGGGATAATAAAGTATACAAATACAAATACATCATTGATGACTTCTAGGAAAAAAATCTAGGAAGCCAAAGTTTTGAAGATGAAGATTTTGCATAGGGCCGCCAAAAAGCTAGAAACGGCACTGCATGCAGGGCCCGTAAAGCTAAGCAAACATAATGTATGCATATGGGAAGGTCAAATGGGAAGGTCAGTGAAGGCCAGGTGGTGGAGCAGACAAGTGAAGAAGGATCTCTGTCAACATTTCTAATTTATCTTTTGGATGGAATGTGGGAGCACCTTGCTGCCAGAGATTGTCCGTCAGTGTGGGTGATAAGGGAATGCTGTGGTTTACAAATTCACAAAGCAAGCATCACTGTGTCAAACAGTGCCACATGAATCTTTTCTCAAAGTGTCCTCAGAGGAGCACTAAAAAAAGCAAGGAAGAAATACAGCCACGATATGATTTGAACAGCTCCCAGCTCCCAGTTGAACAGTTGGGTAATAAATAACACCCGGGCTGTTTAGATGCCTGTTGAAAAGATACAAGTGACCATAGGGAGAGGTCAGCAAGAATGAATCTATGTGAATCCAATCCTCCAGTGTACCTAACCATAGCCAGGGTCGTCTTAACATCCACGTAGCACATTGGATATAACACCAAGCTAAGGGAATTACATTTTCAGTGTTGCAGTTTCTCATTTTGTGAATGGAGCAGCATCGAAGATCGAGCAAGCCCTATAAACCACTTAAAACACATGCAAAACTGTTACCGCTGGCAACAAAGTAACGAAGCTGATCCAACAGGGTGTGCAGAGGATTGCATCACTCAAATGAGCAAAATACAAGCCCTATCCTTTTTTGTGGGTTTGTATTAATGAATATGTAATATTGGGCGTTTCTAGCAAAAAGTGGGGAAAATATTGGGAGTATACAAATAGCTTAATCTGCACATCTACTGCAATTTACTTAGACTGAAAGTCATTGCGAGAAAGGTAATTCCATGTGTAATATAATATGTAGAGAGCAGGTATTAATATTAATCAGAAAGCGGGTGTTTTCCAACCATTCCAACCACCTTTTGGAGGAACTAAGGGATGATTTACAGTCACCCATAGGTGTCCTGCAATATATAGGCCCTACTGTTCCAGTGTTATTATATACAGATATATATCTACTATTATTAATTTATATATACATTTAAAAACATTTTACAAAGTGATTAATTAAATTCACATTTTAATGATACATTTAATAAAATGGTTACTGAAGAACTAAATAAAATGTTAAAAGGTATTTAACTATAACTTAATTTTTCCATTTTTCATTCAAGGTTCAAGTTCTCCATGGTTGAAAGCACTCCAAACATGCAAAAACCTCATTTAAATAGATCTGGGCCTGAAAGCCTCAAATGGTTTATCAGTCTGTCATATAGTTACAACTATAAGTGTATAAATAAAGTAAATAAGCATCTGGGTCAGAAATCTGGCTTGATAGAGTGAAGCAAGGCTGGCGGAGACAGATATTGTCAATGCAAGGAGAGGATAAAATGGTCAAAAACTGTTAAAAATTAGCACTAAAGCTTCTTTACATCTAACATCTTTACAATCCCCCTATAAACCTTTGATAATGTCTGGCAGTTTCTGCTGAACCCAGCGGTACATGATGTGTGATTGTGTTTGTCACATGAAAGAAAGAGTGGTGCTGTTTTTGATTAATCGCTTCACTTCAGGACTTCATGGCGCCTCCTGAAAACGTTAAGGTATGGTCTAAATTATTTGGGAATCTTTGTGGTAGTCCTTTAGGTTTAAGTGAGATGAGAATAACGTGGCAAAAGGTGGGTGGGTTCATTGAAGATCTACATCAACGTCTGTGTTAATCATATATCTAAGCTCAAATGAGAGTTTTCCAGTATACTAAATGTAGCTGACTGAAGTTTGGTTATGAAATCAGGCTTAAACCAATTTTAGATCACGTGCCTAAAATCAAGGGGTTCATTTTTTAACTCGTAGACTCAACAAGTTCTTAGAAGCGGTCTGTCTGATGCCAAAGAGCACACTACTGACTCCTGGCCAACTGTTCCCTTTGTTTCCTTTATTTCCGACACAACCACAAAGCGTCAAAGCTCTGTTAGCACGCGTTGTAACAGCTGGTGGGGTTTCAGCGAGTTCCCGGCCAAAAGGAGACACGTTACATGTGTCCTCTTTCTATCTATAACCTACTAACAAAAGTGAATCTCAGTAAACGACTTCTTGGCTAAATGGTGACATGGCCTGCTATGTTCATTCATTCATTATCATTAGAAACATATGACAGCCAGGAGCTTCTGGTCAGGCAGGGATCAACTAGATTAACTGTGCTCATGTCTGTACAGGGAAAAGAGTGAATTTCAGTATAAAAAGTGCAATCAACGCGTTGTCAACAACTTAACAGAGGAATTCCCCCTCCCTCCTGCCCTCCCTTACTCTCTCACCAAAAAGAGCCATGTGATGAAAATCTACTTCAAGGACAACAACGTCTTCCTCAGGCATGACGCTAGCTTAGAGGACTTTTCAAGAGGAAAATTTGCTTAACAAGTTAGAATAGCAAGGTCCCATTCGTAGCAAGGGCCGTTCCGCTCAATGAGTTTGCATACTTGCTTGTCGGTGCAGCTACCGTGTACCTTCAGCCTCCGGCTCATCCTCCTGAGGTGAACCACAGAGCACCTCAAGCCATCCTTCATGCTAACTGCAATCTGATTTTACAATGCTGCCTGCCGCAACGGCCTGAGCCTCAGCCAACTTGGAAGCAAGGGAGTACGCACTTTGAGAACTGTCCTGTTGCTCTGCTCAGCTGGGGACGACTCTCTGCATCCGGATACATCTGGATGCTTATGCTCTAGGCTATTATGTACATTTGATGTACGTTTGCACAATTTGCCCTACTTTGCCCTGCAGTTTCCTTTTTATATGGTCACAATGTGTTCATATGTAACTTCCATCCCCCGCTGATGTAAAATTCTTGCAAGTTGAGGATGCTGCCTCTTTGCCTTCATTTATTTGTATTACATGTATGGGGGTATTATTATTTCATAAATAGTGTGAACATGACACAAATAAAGTACGATCTGAAGAGCTAACTAGCCGGCAGTACAGTGCGGCAGGCATCGGCAGCAGCAGCAGAGCAACCAGACCCAAAGCAGGCGGCCGGCGCTCATGAATGCGCTGTCATCACGGTCGCTGTGAGAATGCGACTGGACACGTTGTATTTATTTATTTATGAAACAATATACCCATATACATGCTATACTATGTGCTTTTTGCGATCTCTACCTGTATCTAGTCTTGATTTGTTGATTTTTTGACTGTGATTCTGCTGCTGCAACGATGCATTTTCCCCACAAGGATCATTAAAGTTTAATCTTTCATACTATTATCATGCCTTAAGATAGTTCAGTCGGCGTTAGTGAACATGAACGTCTCTCCCCGGGCTAGAAACCAGACTGTGCAATGTCATAACACCATACAGCCTGCAGACACTACATTGACAACGAATGGGACCTTTGGACCTGAACTTGTACAACCAAAGGTTGTCTGACATACGTCTGACATGTTTATTGCTATGGGAGACCGTAGTGAATATTCACAGCTAAAACATGGCTTGAAGCTGACAGTCTGTTATTCCCCTTTGGAAGGATCATTACAAAATTTCAAATCAACACTTAATCTCTGTCCAAAAATAGAAAAATGACCCTTCAGTAAACCCCAACCATCACTCAACCAGGTGATGATGGATGGAGAACATTCAGGCAGTCATTCAAAACTCTGAACAGACTTTTACCACAATCTGCTCTTATCTGGTGGACCCAACAAAGTCCAAGACAAAGAAAAAAATCTTAAGTGTGGCCGGATGAAAACCAGGAAGAAAAGCCAGACGGCGACTTCAAAACGTCTCTCATCAATGCATGAAGAAGAATCCCACAAGGGGAAGAGGATCAAGAAAAATGTGAGGGGTAGAAACATGAGACAGAAATGGTTGTTTCTTAATGGTGTGGTCTGGAAAAACTCGACTGCTAACACTTAAGACGCCATTTGTCAATGTCCGCTGTCCCAAATCAGTCAGTGAAATAACAGTTGCTCTACCAGGTAGTCCTGAAGCATAGCAGTGTGCTTACATGTTATGAGAAACCATTAGCTTCGGTTCCTTCTCACAATGGATCACAGTTACATAGCGGAGCGCAAGGTAAAGCTGAGGTTAGAGCCGAGTTCCTGTCTTTGAAATCGGAGAAATTTGCTAATATCAGTATGGAAAGCGGATCATTGCATGTCCAGCTACGTCTCCCTCACACGTCGTCCATGCTTTGAGAACATGTTGAACTTTCAGTAGGCTTTAGTCTCTGCACAGTGATATTCCTCGTCTACAAGCCGAGCAGGAGAACATCAATGAAAAAAAGCAAAAACGCAATGACTTCTTTTTAGTGTGCTTGCTTCAGCAAGCAAACTATTGTTATTCCTCTTACTTATTCAACTTCTTCTTATTCTTCTGGACGCTTTTTTTGGACTGTATCTCCTCTATCCTCTAGCTATCGACGCGGTTCAAACATTAAAATGTTCAGCATGTTCGGGAATCGAGCGCTTGTATTTGGATAAGCATTCCGATGTTTACTTTTTCCGCTATTTACGTTTAAACGGGAATTTTTTCCCAATAGAAATGAATGGTGGAATGTTCAGCTCGCTAGAGTGTGTGATGTGGCCACTCTAGCCACTCTTCAGACTTCAGATGCTGTGATTTTTAACTAAATATTCAAATTTCTTAAACTGTCATGACTCCCACAATTTTCACACTACATATATATATTATATATCAAACTGTTCAGCTACTCTTTCTGTCACTCACAATGTAAATATCTAAATCATAGCTTTTATACTTTTTGAGCTATGATGGTTTGTTCAACACTAGTGCAAAACTGTGTTTTACGGCCCCTTTCTAACTTTTAAACAGCTTTGTCATTTCCACATACTTAAACTGTCACTATTCCCACAATTTTCATACTACATACATATATATTACAGCAAACTGTTCAGCTATTCCTTCTGTCACTCACAATGTAAATATCTAAGTCATAGTACTTTTTGAGCTGTGATGGTTTGTTCAACACTAGTGCTTTACAGTAATTTTGCCTACTTTAAAGTCGAGATGAAACGGCATTTCGAGAGTATCTAACTTCCGTATCGTGACGTATTTCCGAGTGAAACAGGAAAGACAGGCGGGACATAATGTTGGGAGGAATTTGATTTGAACGTTGAAAAGTGGGTGTGTCATAACACCCGAAGACACACCGAAGTACCATGCTGTTGCTAGCTAGCTAACTAATGAATCTTAGGCCGTGTTCGGAACCGCATACTAACGGCATACTAACGTACTATTCATACTAAATATGACGTGAAATTGAGTATGTAGTGCGTTCCAACTGCATAGTATGTGAATTTTGTGTACGCGAGAAATGCCCGGATGTATACTAGATTAGCAAGAATTCCTGAGTATGCGGCGTGAGCTTACTGGACATACTCAACCGCCCCAAAATGCATTGCGTCTCTTCAGACTGCGGAATGGTGGACTGCGAGGCAGACGGTCCTGGCACCAGCCAGCGACAGAACGCGTACAAATGTGAGTAACCAAACTGTAATACGGCTTGTATGTGGTCAAATAATATTCGAATGACGGGGTTTATATTCACAATAATAATATTTAATAATATAGCATAACGTTAGAGGTTAGCGAGTTGGCTAATAACACCGTAGTTAACTACAACTGAGCTGTAAATGTGGACGTGTGTTTAGTTAGATCTAGCTAGACACATTCTCTGTAAAGTCCTCTGAGACATGCTTGTGATAAAGGGCTATATAAATAAACTTGACTTGACGTGTGATGGGTAACGTTAACCGAAATTAACGCCGTATCGTTGTTCCTTTCTTCAAGGGACTGATGAAGACACCGAGCGCCTTATAAAATGGAGAGCTAAAAATGAGGACCAGTTCACCGGCAGGCGCAATGCTGCCATGAAAGGCTTTGAGTAAGAAAATTAAGTGTTGTAATTTTCATGTCATGGCTCATTATAAGTTACTGTTCTGCTCTCCTGAGATGTATAATTGTACATATTGCTGGTGACCAGTTAGTTTTGTCGTTAAGGGATCATTGCAATAAGCATAAGGGTGGGAAATTAGCACCAGCCACCAGCCAAATGCTGGTAAAATATGAAAGTGGCTGGTAGATTTGAGACACTATTTAGTGGCTGGTGAATTTGAATATTTATCTGTCAAAAAGATGGAGCACCACCTGGTCTTCTGCACCCCAAATGCCCTCTCCACCACACACCTTGCCCTGGACAGCCTTGTGTTGTACCTGCCCTCAACAGCATTCCGGACAGGCTCACGGAATGGGGTCATCAGGCAAATGGGTTGAGCCAAGCAGGGATCCGTCACCTATGAGGCACCATCCTGGAGGTGGGTACAGCTGGTGCACATACAAGGGGCTGCACCTGAGGACCCTGGCATCGTGCACACCACCAGGGAAGCCCACGTGGACATCCAGAAAGCGACCCTTGTGGTCACAGACGGTTTGAAACTGGATGGAGTGGAACACCCATCTATGCTCCCTGCCACATTGCTGAAAGCTGGGGAACCAGACAGCTGCTGGAACCCAGCCCCGATTTCCTCCAGCTCATACCTGTTGGGGAAGCGGATCAGCCTCCTAAACCTGCCTTGGATGCCCTTGCTGACCCGGTGCACCATGTCGTGACACGTGGTGCGGGGAATGTCAAAGGCCTCTGACACAACCCTGTAGGATGTGGCACTAGCCAACCAGTACACAAATACAAGAACCTCAAATGCCTTCCCCCATCCATGGTCGGTGATATTTATGAAATTATTTAGATTGACTATTTATTCTTATAATTTATTTGTCTAGGAAATGATTTATGATTACTATTTATTTTGCTTATTAGTTACTTATTTGTTTATATATCTATTGATGATCAAACATACTGTATGTATCAATTTCTATGATCATATAATGAGGCCTTTTTCACTTTTAGAAATGTGTTTGATGCATGAAGATTAAATGATCACTTTAAAGATTAATTTATTCATGAGTCTGTCAGTGTTCTGATGCTATAAGAGATTGTAATTTAAGAAGATTCTCACTTTTTCTCTCATCTCAACTGTTCACATCACATTAATATACTGGGAGCTAGTGAGCTGACTGAAACTATCACTATCAACTATTATCAGCTCACTAGCTGACTGATAGTTTAACTAACAATCAGTTTTTAATTCGGCTAATCATCTTTCTCAGGAGGTTCTTGTTTCTCAATCAATGTTTAGATCCGAAGCTTTCAGAGGTAAGTTGCCATGAGCAAAAGAATAGAAAAGTTTTGTAACATATTCACATCAATATTAACATTAACGAATAATATAGGTACTAACCAGAGAACATTTCTCTGAAAAGTGATAAATAAATATGATCATTATATAAATTGATGCAAGTCAATTCACCAGTTACCAGGCCATTTTAATACATTTATATTTATTGAAATGTGGTGATATCTGTACATATAGAGCCCCAGAGGCAGTGCTGTTGTTCTGTCCAGTAAAAACATGAAGCTTCACTTTACATTCAAACTAATGTGGCAGCTACAATTGTTAGATTTCTTCTGTGAGACCAACATTTATCTTCCAAAAGGAATTATATCATATATCAAAATGCTACGGAGCCATTAGAGCCAGAGGTCTAATCACCAAAGAGCCGCACAGACCAGTTCATCGGATCGTGTTCTCCCCGGTATGACGACGGACGTTGACCGGCCGATCAGCTCAGGAGTCGGGCTGCTAGCAGCTGAGATGACCGGCTGGTCCCGGCCAGCGGCTCCCATAGGCGGCTCCTCAGATCTCCGAAAACGTCGGTGCAGATTTCCAAACAGGCGTTATTTGGATAAACTGACCACATATTGGGAATTTACATGGTTACTTTCTCGCCTGAAAAAATATTAAAACTTAATAAAGTGACATATTGACAGTCGTAGAGCCAAAATTACAACAGCTTTTAGCCTGCTTTAAAATCCCCGCTATCGCTGCCGGCTGGTGCGAAATGCATTCTGGGATACTTGGCTGTATACTTCAATGTGAACAGTCTGCTGGTAATGGCATACTTAATTTCATATTTAGTAGGCAGTATGCAGTACATACTCATTGAGTATTTAGTAGGCAGTACGTTAGTATGCGGTTCCGAACAGGCCCTTAGCCTCTTAGCTCTGTGCGCTAAAAGTTGAAGATTGATTGATGGGTGGATGTCATGATATTATTGGTTGAAATTAGTTACGGGCATGCTTACGTAAGCACACGGCATATTTTGTTTTACAGGAAGAAAACATGATTGAATTTTGATATAAGAATACAATGAAATTGATTTTTGGTATTTGTTTTGGCATATATTGTTAAATAGGTGCACAGTATGACCGGGGATGTGATCTAAAAGGGTTAAAAAGGCATTTTTCATTTCATCTCGTCTTTAAACAGCTTTTTCTTTCTGCATATGCAGTATTTGAACTGTAGTAGTTTCCACTATTTTCACACTACATACATATATTATATATCAAACTGTTCAGCTACTTCTTCTCTCTCTCACAATATAAATATCTAAGTGATGGGATTTGTAGTTTTTGAGCTATGATGGTTTGTTCAACATTAGTTATTATTAGCTGTACTGTTTTTGGCTCTTATGAACAGATTTTTCCTGTTTACACATATTTGAACTGTCACAATTTCCACAATTTTAGCACTATGTGCATATATTACATTACATTACATTACATTAAAATGTTCAACCAGTTCTGCTCTTTCTCACAATGTAAATATCTAAATGGTGGGATTTGTAGTTTTTGAATTATGAACGTTTGAGCTCCACTTGCGCCTCTGCTGCTCTCCTAATGCAGCTCTCCTAATGCTGCTGTCTGCACTTCTTCACTTTCATACACACGTAGGGGGCCACACACACACACACACACACACACACACACACTCTCTCTCTCTCTCTCTCTCTCTCTGTTAATACTGCTACTGCTTCTACTTCTACTTCTAATACTACTACTACTGCTTCTAATACTGCACTACTATTACTACTGCTACTACTTCTAATACTACTACTACTAATACTACTACTATTACTACTGCTACTACTTCTAATGCTGCTACTATTACAACTGCTACTACTTCTAATACTACTACTACTTCTAATACTGTTACTACTACTGCTACTACTGCTACTAGTACTACTACTACTGTTACTACTACTACTATTTCTAATGCTGCTACTACTACTGCCACTACTACTGCAGCTACTACTACTGCTACTACTACTTCTAATACTGCTACTACTTCTACTGCTACTACTACTTCTACTACTACTGCTACTACTACTACCTCTAATACTACTACTACTGCTACTGCTATCACTACTACTGCTAATAGTACTACTACTGCTACTTCTACTACTACTACTTCTAATACTGCTACTTCTAACACTGCTACTACTACAACTGTTACTTCAGCTAAGTACTGCTTCAAACACCAGATCGAAATACTCAAAATGTAGACATTTGAATTCTTTGTAATGAAATTCAACTGTCTTCAGCCTTCTCTTGCTGAAGCAAGCACACAAATTTTCTTCAGAAAATTTAACCTTTTCTAGTTATCACTGTTGTCCAGGGCTGTTGTCAATTGAATCCAAGTCAATTCCAAGACCAGCTCCAGTCGAGTTTGCGTCCAGCAGGTCCAAAGGGGGGTCGAGACCGAGTCAAGACCGAGACCAGAGCAAAGCGAGTCCTGTTCAAGACCAAAATAGGTAAAAAGCAGTGTACATACAGTATACTCAAGCAAACAAGGCTCATCAGCATGCTGATAGCTGGAAATGTGCAGCTGGTGGTGGAGTGGACCAGTGTGCCAGACTGGGAAGCCATTCATGTGTAGCTTGAGTCTGAAGTGGAAATAAATGTGTCTCGTCCCGTCCTGTCCTGTCACCGCTCTGTCCTGGATAAATTATGAAGGAGAGTGATCTACCAGCTCTAGGTAAACAGTTTGGTTGTCTATTGTAATAAATTACTCAGGAGTAGCACTGAATGTGTCAACAGAGAAATGTGAATGGAAATGTAATTAACCTGCTGTGCTATTCTGATCCTTCACAAGCGGGAGGCTTAGTGCTGCTGTTGAGAAATCACTATAATATTCCTGTAACACTCTATTCCCCTATTGGGATTTATAATGTGTCTGTAATACTCAATAGTGAGTTTTTAGTGAGGTTATTGTACTTTAGAGTACTTTTTATTTCCTATGTTATGACTATAATGTACCTGTAGGGACTTGTTATGTGTCTGATACTTAATTGTGAGTTTACAGTGACCTTATCAGGGCTTGACATTAGCACCCGCCCACACGCCAAATGCGGGTAGAATTCGGCAGTGGCGTGTAGTTACTCTTACGGCCGAAATACATGGGGCACGGACGCGACGCGTCACGTAGGCGGGGCGGAGCGGGGTTTTTTACCTGCTACACAGACTCCGTCTTTGTAGCGTGTGGTTGCGTGCCAGCCGTGGTTTTCTGAGGAGATCAAGTTGAGTTTTGCCAAGTGATAATGCAGTTGGTTATGCAGGGTTTGGAAGTGTAGGCTATATTAACTGGTACTGAATTAATTAACTAGATCGTTTTAACTACAGGATCATGGATACACATTGATTTGATTGATTTTTTTTAATGTGCAATGTAAAAACACCCACAAGGTTGTTCTGCTGCGTCACATTGCCTCTGGTACAATGAGGTGTTTATTTTAATCATTTTTAAACAGATTGTACTCGTTTTTTACACAGTTCTATGGAGTTTTTACCTGTTTGAGGGCCGCGTAGCCGCGCGTAGAGGGGAAAAAATAGGGTCCATGTCCCATGTATTTCGGCCATAACAGCCGAAATACATGGGACACGGACGCGGCGCGACACGTCTGCCGCAGAATGCCCGCAGCAGAGCGCGTCCAGTATAATCAACTGAAGCTGCTACGCGGCCCTCAAACAGGTAAAAACAGTGTAAAAAACGAGTACAATTTGTTTAAAAATGATTAAAATAAACACCTCATTGTACCAGAGGCAATGTGACGCAGCAGAACAACCTTGTGGGTGTTTTTACGATCTAGTTAATTAATTCAGTACCAGTTAATATAGTCTACACTTCCAAACCCTGCATAACCAACTGCATTATCACTTGGCAAAACTCAACTGGATATCTCCTCAGAAAACCACGGCTGGCACGCAACCACACGCTACAAAGACGGAGTCTGTGTAGCAGGCCTGGATTCCACCGGGGACGGCTGCGTCGCGTTCCGGCTGCGACGCGGCTGCCGGAGCTGATCGCGGCCACTCTAGACAATGCTTGTGATTCCACCAGACGTGCCGCAGCGCGTTTCAGAAGCGTCCCAGAAGCGGCTCTCCGCTCTGCTCCGCTAAAAATATGCGCCTAGTCTATTTTTGACGGAAGCCGCGTCGAGCCGCGTCAAGCTACACAGAGCAGATCGAGCTGGGCAGGAAGTCAGACACAGGAACGGCATCCGGTCAATTTTCAAAATGAAACACCCTGTGCAGACCATGGATGTATTAAACTAAAAAAACTTGAACTGGTGCAGACTCCCGATCGTATATCACATCACTACATCGTCATAACCGGTGGCACCAGGCCAGAAGTCAACCGGTCAGAGGATTTTCAGCATGGACGACGAGAGGTTCATCTTTGAAGTTGAAAAAAACACGGTGTATATCCCGGCAATACCGGCTCCTTCTCCTTCATTAATCAATGCGCTTCACGCAGTTCTACAATTAAATAGTGGAAAAAATATATATTGTGGCGGTCAGTGCTGATATTAAGTTTTCTATGTGTGGGAAACCCTGGTAGACCCTGGTAGAACGAACAGGTACGGGAGGGGTAACTTAGAGCGAGGGGAGATTGTCCACTAGTTAATCGATCGCGGATGGCGTCGTTCTCTCGAACAGAATTTTTTTTTTTTTTTTAAATGCTAAAATGGGTCGCCAAATATACTTTGGCGGCCGTTAATATACCTGGGCGGCCCGCCCAAGTAAAGTCTATGTGTGGGAAACACTGAGTATGATGCCCACACACCATAGTCAACTTTAATCAAATAAAACGTAATTTCCCAACAACAAAATTGTGGCTAGTGAAAATGCTGAATGGCTAGTAACTTTGGAAAACCACTAGCCACAGTGGCTGGTGAGCAAAAAAGTTAATGTCAAGCCCTGGACCTTATGGTATATATTTTTTGAAATCGATGGTATTACTTTATTGTTCCTATAATATTCCTATAGGGACTTGGGCTGATATCTTTCTAAAAACATATTATAAGATTATTTAAGTTCTGTTTTAAGAGGTAGGGCTTGTGTGAATTAGTTCATCCTGTGTGACAATAACAGAATAGCTGCTGCTATATAATACCCATTATAAGGCACCTACCGGTGGGTGGCAGAAAGAGAGATGGGAGAGAGAGAGAACATCTGCATTCCTTCAAAACAAAATGTCAAAATGATGACATTGCCCATTGCTGCTTCAGTGTGTCCGGCAAATAACTTAAACCATCTGGGTCGCCGGTGTTTATGCTGCTGAGAGGCGTGAAGAATAAGGGGGGCGGGTACAACCCTGCCTTTTAAATGAGAGAGGAGAGAGAGAGATTGTTTGTAAGACAGAATAAGACATTAAAATAACACGTTTGACACTGTAGGCTACTCGCGGGGAAATAGACCGTTTTCTCCTTCTAGGCTCCTTGCTGGCACCAGAGGAAAGGTAGATGGGGAGAGTCAGAATGACGCGCGCAGTCTTGTGTCTTTGCCTGCTGCAAGTGGTCATTGTGAAGGCTGGACTTTTCACCCGCAACGAGCTTACAAAGCTTGCAATCGCCCACACCGAGTTGCCATCCAACCCCAGCAGAGATCAAGCCCCTCGGAGCGCAGGTGAGTGTTTACACTGGCTTCAGCTCCAGGCGTTTCAGCGGGCAAGCTGTTCTACTTTCCTATACTGACAAGCCAGTGGACATGATCAGCTCATTGATGGTTGCCCTCATGTCCTTTCTCAGGGTACAAGGAGTACCCTCATGAAAAGCAATTAAAGCAATGATGTAATACATGTTGAAATGATACTATTCAAATATCACCGGGGAACTCAACTAAAATATCATGCAGAAACTGTAGGTAAAAAAGTTGCAGGCCTATACTGCAGAGAATCCTATAGAAATAGCATAGGAGAAAAATCCCTTAAAGGTCCTTCTAAACTCCACAGGAATATTCTAGTGATACTATAGCAGATAAAAAACGTCGGACAATCTCAGTAGAAAGTCACTACTGAATACCACAAACACATTAAATTCATCAAGGATTATTATAGGGATATTATAGTGATACTATAAGCTATAGTAGTCTAATAATTCATTTTAGAAAGCTAGCATAGCCTACAAATATGACAGTCCCTATCCCAAGTCGTTGTCTTATTATTATAGGGATATTATAGTGATACTAAAGACCAAAAACTATATATACCATAAAGTCGGAGAGTCCCACTATGAACTCACTAACCACAGACACGATAAATTCCTACAGGATTATTATAGGAACATTATAGTGATAACCATAGGAGACAAAAATGCCATAAAGTACAATAAGGTGACGATACATTCACTGAATACCAAAGATACGCTAGAAGTTCCTGTAGTAATATCATAGGAATATTATAGCGATACCATAGGAGATAAAAGAAATACCATGAAGTAGCCTACAATAAGGTCACTACAGTACCACAGACACGATATAATTCGTTAAAAGACGATTACATGAATATTATAGTGATTTACTTATTTATTTATTTTTGTTGAGACGTGGAAGGAAAAGGTCATTTATGACTTGTGACCTTCCAAAATCTCATTTAGCGTGTTTAATTCAATATGGAGCTGATGCAGTTAGCCGTGTTCAAAAGGGCTATTTCCAGCCACATACAGTAGGCCTATGTTGTCTGTGTGATGCTGCTGTAGGGTATACATTTGTCTAATAATCATTTCCCTGCAAACCTGTCAGTACAAATTAAGGTTGCCAATCTAATTATGATCTACTTTATCTGTCAAGTACTTTGTGTCCTTGTGATTTACAGTTACTTAATCTCAACAAATTTATTTTACTCAAACAGAACCTGAAATCCTGTTCATAATTATTTTGAACACAGGTTTATTTAAGTACTGTAGGCTATATCCTTATTACCCAGGTCATAGCACATATTTGGGATGGCGCTTGGCGGGGCCTCGGGTTTCATTAGGTGGCTACCTGCTGGGCACGCTACAATAAAGTGATGTAATGACGTCATATCATCTTCACTTGTCCTGTAGTGTAATGTACTGCCCTTTGATCATCAGCATGGGTCGACATAAGCTAAACTAATTTGTCCCTTATGGTATTTGCATGTCAAAGAAATCCTTTACAAGAGGCAGTTGTTAAAAATAAATACATTACACCACTTATAGAACAGATATGTGACATATTCTAATCCCCTTCAACCTGGACAGATGGGCAAAAAATTAGGTTGATTTTTTTTTTTTTTTTTTGTCCCACTGCAGTTGTATGACTGCGTCCAAAATGAACAATGTATATACGTTTTATAGTTCAAAATGCCCTTATATGCCCTTATAAAGTGGGTGTGCTCACCTTAACTGGATCCCTACCCACACTAACTGTAAACTGATCTATTGCCATCCTAAGGCCACTTTCCTAAATCGGTTTTCTGTACATTGCAATTTCATGCACTGTATTGCTGCAAGGTCTGATTAATACATAAATATTCAGCGCATCTTGTTTGTCTCTTTCAAGTAGTTCATGATCAAATTCTATCACATATGCTATCACAGGCCAATCAGATAGTTAAATCTGTTAAAGATGCTGTCTGAAACTGGACACAAAAGTTGGAAAATGGCACATATGGCACACATTATGTAGTGTGTCTTTGGATATAAAACAATATAGAATGACAAGAATGCAAGTCTTGGTCAGTTTTTAATGTGGTGGCCAGGGTTTCCTTTTATATTGCTCTATAGCCTAAATGCTGACAGACTTTAAATTAAGATGACACTGAGTTGGGTTTATTGTACTTTTCCCCATGCATTACTGACTGTCATGTCAGTCATGTCAACGATTCATAGTTATACAAGGGATATGAGATCCTTTTTAATAGATGTATATTTGCTACGGTCTAATTTTAGCGGTGTTACTTCTCTATTATCTTCACATGTTGGTCCTGATAGGGTTACAGTCACAGTGACAAACACCTTTCCATTTAAAGGGTTCAAATGGAAACTCTCAAACATGACGCAACACTCACGTTTGATCTGCACAAGATGTTTCAGTCCTAGGAGGCCTTCAGCTTCCGCTGGCATCACATCAGAGCACATGGCAACATGGAAATACGGAAAAGTCTTTGGGCAAAACTGCTTTATATATGTATTATACTACTTAAACCTGCAATAAGTGATATCAGACCTTAACCAATCCTGAAACGAATGTGTGCTATGTGGAGATTTCATTGAGACATAATGATATAAACCAATATCCACACAGCAGCCAGCTGTGTTGCTGTTTTCACCTCTTTTCTAAAGCTTGTTGTCAAATTCCGCTCCGGAACGAAGCTCCTCTCGGTCCGTTCAGTAGCTTTTCACTTTTTTAAAACTAGCTTGTCTCCTCCCTCGCGGCGCTCTCATGGATGTATTAGGGCGCTCTCACCCTCCCATTCCTGACATAAATTGTCGTAATGACGGAATCGGTGAAGCGAGCGAGTAAATCTGTCAAACCAGTAAAGTTGTTAAACTAGTAAACTTGCCTATTCACTTGTCACTGTGGGACACGTAAAAGATCTGGTAAAGTGAGTCTGGTAACTGGCGACACTTCTCCGTAGGTACGGTTAGGAGCCATCAGCCTTTATGCATGGTGCTTTGTTTGTCCTTCGTAGGCCTCCGTAGTGCAGTGGCTTTGCTTTGTGCCATTTACAAATATGTTGCGGTTTCTGTCGCCCTCTAGTGGTCAGAAAATTTTAATTTTGCAGCTTTAAACCCAACTGCTCCTGCTTTGTCAAAACATTCATAACTGGAGCAATTTTGTTCATTTTCATCGTTTGCTGTTTCATTTGTCTCGCAGTTTACCAATTTACTAATTTCATTTCCTTTCATTGAGAGCATTTAACCATGTTAGAGTTAGAGATAGAAATAGTTTTATTACTAAGGCTTACTTTACCAATACACAGGATTTGACGTTACAATCCCTTGTGCCATAATCCAGGGTGAGCATTCATACAGAAGGCCAATTCAGATGTCAAAAGAATGATGTTCAAACCTAGAGATGGTGACTGTAGTGGACATCAGGCTCTGCAGTCATAAATCTACAGGACCACCAGACAGGCAGCACCGTTCACCAGCCACCTAATTTAAATGTTATAGGGTTACGTTTGAGAGTGTGGGTGTATCACTGGGGTTATTAAGTGGGCACGGCCCATAAATAATAGTAGTAATCACAGGGGTGGGTAGTAACGCATTACAAGTAACGCACATGAGTTTTTTTTAAGGAACAAGTACTTTTAGTTCCTTTTTTTAAACTGTACTTCTACTCTTTACTCGAGTATATTTTTGAGCCAGTAATCTACTTTTTACTTCACTACATTTGCCATTTATACCTTTGTTACAACTAGTCTGCTCTAAATGCGGGGACTGAGTGTAGGGGGGAGAGCGCGTGAGGAGCACCTCTACTGCAGATGCCAAGTTGCTGCCTGGAAGAAAAATAAGCACCACCTGTCTTTTGACCACGATGCGATGATGACGGAGCAAAACCCAGAACAAGAGGCAGCTTCCAACAAATGGGTATCCCCAAATGAAAAATGTGAATGGAAAGAAGTTTTCATTCTCTAGTTGATTGACTGAGGTCTTGGTACAGGGAGTAATACTACAGAACAGAAAATCTGAGTTTTAATTAATTGTACTGTATTCGGTATCTACTGCATTTTGGGGCTGTAATAGGTTTGGTTACTTTGATAATGTCTGTAAATACTAGAGTTAAACGGACTTATATTCTGTTTTATAAAGGGCTAAGAAAGTTTTATCAAAAAGTGCTGTTTTTTCATTATTTTGCACTGGCCCGCACACCCTAAAAAATATTAAAATGGAAAGTAACTTGTACTTTGAGTAATTTATTAACCAGGTACTTTTTTACTTTTACTTGAGTAGGTTTCTCAAATGGTAATTTTCACTTTTACTTGAGTCATTTTTTATGGGAGTAATTGTACTTTTACTTGAGTATAGATTTTCAGTACTCTACCCACCACTGAGTAATCATACATTGTATTTGTATAGCACTTTTCTGGACACTCACAGACACTTTACATCAAAGGCAGATAAAACACAAAACAACAGTGTAAAAGGCCTGCAAGAAAAAGTAAAAACACTATGTAAACATTAAAGGGAGATTCAAAAAGGTGGGTCTTTAAGGGACGTTTAATGGAGGACAGCAGGAAGGTGGGGGGGGGGGGGGGGGGGGGGGGGTGCAAGGTTTCAGGAGGGAGGCAATAGAGCCTAAGTCCCTCCCCTTCCGCTGTCCCCCATGGGACCTTATTTCGGAAAAAATATGTACGGTAGTCAACGGCGAGAGACAAATAATTGTTTGATCCCGTTTGAATTGTGCCATGACTTACACATATGATGTTTTGTCAATTTAAAAGATAATTTTGCAAGTCAAGAAAGTCGCAGTTTGTTGTAAAACAGTACAGTAACGTTTAGTTTTGTGTGAAACCGCTCAGTGAACTACATCTCTCGTCTCGCACAATATACGTCACCAACACCAACATGGAACGAAACATAGGAAACACACACAGGCATCGCGTTAACGTTAGCCCCCACTGTACTAAAACTATCCTAAACCAGTTTAAATCCATTCTTACTGTCTACCTTCCAGGTTGTGTATAATACTCCTGCTATCTGAGAGGGACTTAGCTTCAGCGGCTCTGGGTAGCTTGTGGAGAGAGGAAGTTACGTCACTTGCGCGACTTTTGGGTGTGTAGCCTTTCTAATTACGTATTTTTACAGTCTTATAGTTCAACAGTTTTACCACAAACTGCGACTTTCTTGACTTGCAAAATTATCATTTAAATTGACAAAACATCATATGTGTAATTCATGGCACAATTCAAACGGGATCAAACAATTATTTGTCTCTCGCCGTTGACTACCGTACATATTTTTTCCGAAATAAGGTCCCATGGTGGTCCACCGGAAGGGGAGGGACTTAGGCTCTCTATATAAAATCACTATTATTAAGCTGTGGGAAAGACAACCTGGAAAAACAGCGTAGGTGCCCTCGGGAGCAGGGTGGGTCATCAAAACGTTATTACCTCCGCCAAGGACGTTATGTTTTCGGTGCCGTTTGTTTGTTTGTCTGTTTGTTTGTCTGTTAGCAGGATTACGGAAAAACTACTGGCCCGATTTTCATGAAACTTCGTGGAAGGGTGTAGCATGGGCTAAGGAAGAACCCATTAAATGTTGGAGCAGATCCGGATCCGACTCACAAACAAGCAATAATAGCACGAACCTTGGCGGAGGTCTGCGCTCTCCGAGTGCCCTTCTAGTTAAAGGAATAGTTCGCCCAAAAATGAAAATTCAGTTATTATCTTCTCACCCCCATGCCAGTAGAAAATCGGGTAAAGTTTGTTAGTCCATACAACAGTCCCGGAGATCCCCGGAAGAAGTACATTGCAGCTTTCTCCAAAACAACTGAAGACCTGTCTTCAGTCTTAAAAAAATAACGTAAAATAACCATAAAATGGCTCTATGCAGCTCTCCCACGATAATCCAAGTCTCTTGAAGCCAAAAGATCCCGAAGTGACTTGAAAAGACCGACATTTTTCCACCATTATTTAGCTGAAATCGCTACTCGTCACGTTTGCGCGCACCCGGCCTCAATAGGTAATACTAGTTCAAATTAGCAGAAACAAGACTTCCAGTTTGACTGTTTAGCCTTCAAAATAAAAGCATGAGATTTGAAAATAGGTAGAAATGCTGTTTTAAACCAATTTCTTTGTATTTAATCGTCAAATTCAATAAGTGAGCACCCATATTAACGTTTTATGTCATAATAATAATGAAAAATGCCATAAAATGTGCCATTTTTACCTGTAAACGCTGCATGTATTACACTGTGCAGAATACATACAGAACAGAGACTAAAGTGAACATCAAACGTTAATATGGGTGCTCACTTACTGAATATGACGATTAAATACAAAGTAATTGGTTTAAAACAGTATTTCTACCCATTTTCAAATCTCACGCTTTTATTGTGAAGGCGAAGATAATGACTGAATTTTCATTTTTGGGTGAACTATTCCTTTAAGGAAAGAAGAGAGGACAAAAATTATTTGGGCTGTCCAGGGGAAACATTCCTAGGAAAATTTTTGTAATATTTTGGCCTTTAACTCTGTGAAGTTCCTTACATTGTTTGAAGTTGGTGCCAATGGTCCAGGATGCCCCTATCCTATTATTCCTGCTGGTTTCTGCACACAGTGAGCATAGTTGGAGATATTAGGGCTCGTTTTCCTCCTTCACAAGAAGCCATTTGCTGCCATTCATTCTTCTTCAACTTCTACAGAGCGTTATGTTTTAGCGTTATGTTAATGTGCTCGACTTGAGTGTTTTCATATCAGCACATGCATTATGTTACACTCTGCTTCAATCATCTGACGTCCACAGGAAGAAATGGAAGTCTCCTCCAGGAAATAATCCCTCAAAAACATGTCGCCTCTAAAAATTTGTCACATCCATGTCTTTTTATTTAGGGTCTTTGTTAGCCGGGACAGCAGTTCATTTCAAGCTAGGTTTGACAACGTAAAGTTTGTATTTTAAAAATGACAAAAAAAACAAGCACGCATTGCAAAATGACTGCGGGAAATGGAAACTCTAAGTAGACAGAAAGAAATGGGCTGTAACTCTAAATGACGCCGGTTTTCTCCTTTAACAGCCGAAAAAAGGTAATTTTCCACATCACAGGGTCTTAAAACAACAAACACTTGGCACAAACATTCTGGGAACATTGAGTTTAAGATTATGTTTACCTGCGGCCAGGTTCCTCTCCCACTGATTTGGGTCAGTGAGTTGAAAGAATTTAAGGGAAGTGGTGCAAGGTTGTTGTTTTTTTGTTTTTTTTCCAAAAAGGTAAACATGGCTCTTAGTGCTTCCTGTACACACACACACACACACCCAGGAGTATCAGGCTAGAGGCCCCTGCTGTCCCTTTTCACAGGGTTCCACTATCAACCCTGACTTGACCTTTGACCTTTTTTTTAACAAGAATGGCACATTTCAGTGAAGCTGCTGCCGGTGATCTCATTCAGCGTTAGGGCTGAACAATTAATCGAAATTTTATCGAAATCGCAATATGGCCTACTGCAATTTTCAAATCGCAGGAGGCGCAATATTTGTTAAAGGCGAAATGTGTGTCAAAATACCATTTTAAATTAAATATTGTCGTGCTGCAGAGATGTCCTGGCCTACACATCATATTCTACAGACTTAAGAAAACATCTTTGTTTGGTACAGATCCCCGCAAAAATCACACCATAATCATTTTAATACGTTTTTAAATGAAAATGAGAATAATTATGTAAAAATTATCATTCCCTCTAATATCACAAATCATATCGCAATTGCAATATCAGTCAAAATAATCGCAATTAGATATTTTTTCAAAATCGTTCAGCCCTATTCAGCGTTAACAACAAAATGTTACACGTTTCCTCATGTTACACGCAAGATACATGTATGGTCCCATGTGTGCACACACACAGACACATACATGCACGTTCTCTCTTGCACACACGCTCACCAGATGTATAGCTAATAAGATACACATGGACAACAAACCATTCTCGATTTCATCCTCCTGGACTGGGCTCCATGTGTCGTTTTTCAGTGTACATTACATGCCAAGACATGGGGTGTCCTGCGGCATGATATATCCACAGAGCGATCGGCCAACTCTCACCGCTGAACCCCAAGAATGAAACGCACTCCAGATCTTCTCACAGCCTTGATGTTGTTTCCAACAGAGCCTTTGATCCAGGGGAGACAGAGAACGCTGTTCGCGAGACGAGGAGTGTATGAACGGCAGAGGGTGCACGCGCCGGTAAGCCACATGGTTCCACATTAAAGTAGACCCTCCAGGTCATGCTAGTTCTGCCTGTGCATTTGTTGATGTGATGGGTTGTGGCATAAGCGTATCACCTTACATTTTCCAATCCACCTTTTTTGCGTTATTTACGTGACTGTTGTTACTGCTGTTGCATGTTTTCAGCCATGCCTTTATTACTGAGGGCACATGCCCTGGACCACCAGGGGCCCAAAAGTCCTGCGTCTGTGTTCAATGCATTTTGTAACATTTCACTAATTTCAACTGAAATGTGCAGCCAGGCGGGACCCTGACACACACTTACCTGCCTCAGGCCCCTAACTGTAGGCCACAGTTTAGAATGATTATGGGGGCCCAAGACGATTTCTATTGATACAGAGGCCCCAACCACAATTATTAAACTGCCACCTATTGATTGTATGTTTATGAGCATACATTTAGTGAATATCATCCAACTAAGATACAGAGCACTAATTATATACTGGTGGGGCAGGGGGGGTCTAGGTACAGACATAGTCAAACCTTTTCAATTAATTTCAACATTTAACAATTTTTTTGGTCCTTCATTCTAGCTTTTTTTTTTTTTAATATTTATAAATTTATGGAAAAGAATGGCACACTTCGAACTTTGAATTACTATAAATTGTGTAATTTGGTTGTAAACGTTAAGCATTGTACAAATCCACACATGTAGTCTATATATCGCATTAGCGGCATCACGGTTTAAAAGTCTTGGTTCTCTGGTTCCTAGCTTTTGGACAGAGTTGTTTCCCCTTTAATAAATGTATTGGTGTTTCAGCTGTGAGCCTTCTTGGAACCACTGAACTGAAAGGTTAATCGGACAAAAATGAATTCTGCTGTATATTGAAGTTGTGGTATGAGCCCACACAAGTTCATGCTAGCTATAATTTTTGTTTTGGTTCAGTTTGCATGGAGATTTACAAGCTGATTTCGTCCTGCAGGCTTTGATGAAAGATAAATGTGTCATGTACTGTACAGGGTTGTCAGATGGTACAATGTACATGAGCGAGGTTTCACATTATGTCCCCTTATTCAACATGTTCCTAAGCCTCAGCATGGTCTGATCATTAAATCAATGGTTTAAGCAGTTTTGCTTTTACTTAGCAAGCAACGATAGTCAGATATTTGAGGAGGAGCTATTTGATCATTCAGAGATTTCAGTGACAGTAATCTTTAATGATGTAACTATGGCTGGTTATGTTTTTGGGTAAGTCATATCATAGTTCCACTATGCAGCCCTTGCTGTTGAAATCTGCACAAGCTTCAATCAAATTTAGATTTTCCTTCCCTTTAAAAGCAGTACGTTCTGCACCATGACACTCACATAATTTGGTGATGGAGAGAACAGTCTGGAGCAAATTCAATGATATTAGGTGAAGAGTTAAACAGAAGTTTGGCTCTATGCATCATGGCACATACTGACAGCTCTATGTTGGATAGGGGTGTCACGATTCTCCAAATCCACGATTCGATTTGACTTTCGATTTTAAGGTCACGATTCGATTCGATTTTCGATTTAAACATTTTTTTTTCAGCACTGAGGCTATGCCATTGTTAGACTATCGAGTCTTGATTTGTAAAGATCAACAGATCATTGGTTTTATGCCCTGACAACTGTCATTTACATTTTCAAATTCTTCTTTAAAAAGATGGTATCAAGTGTGATATAACTGCCATATTTTTTTTTTTGGAATGTACCACACTAAGGCCATATGGTCAAATTTTTTCAAAGTTTTTCCATTTAAAAAAACACAACTTTCCCTTTAATTTGGTACCAAATACATGGCAAGGCGATTCAGGGCGTCTCCTTTCTGAAGTGTCAACATTCACAGTATGACAACAAAACAGATCCTTCCTATCTTGGCTAACATAAGCCTTTCAAAATACATACAAAACCTCCAGCGCTTCAGCCCACACAGTAATAAGATCAGACAATAATAGTCGCCAAACAAATATGGAAAAAGTTGCCAAACTTATATGAATAAAAGTCGCTGCAACCCGGCCAGTTCATCGATGACAACTTGAAGTATATATAAAACAAAGCTGATAACTTGATTTTCAGTTTTTGGTACATTTTAACCATTTTTAAAATGACGGGAGCTCTTGGGCGCTATAGTGAAATATAGAACGGGCGCTCTCTAGCAGCTACGCTGTGTCGTCATTGAAATGTTTTTTTTTCTTCACACAAGTAGGCAGGGGTGGAGAGAAAAAAACACTGGGAGAATCGTGAACCTGCTTGTGATTTCGAAGGTCGAAATCGAATGCTTATTTCGATCGATTTTCAATTTAGAATCGAAATCGTGACACCCCTAATGTTGGATGACGTGATGTTATTCACACCATGTAATAAAAACCACCACTTATTTTTAAAAGCTCAGTCCTCTTACTCCTTACTTTACAGAATAGCTATATAATTGTTTTTTGGCATTTCTGCTTTATTGGACAGTCACAGTATAGAGAGGCAGTAAAGAAATGTTTATGTGCTGTGTGCCTCAGGACACTGAGCCACCAGGACGCCTGGAACTGCTAATGCTATGTAATGCAAAATATGGTTTTAACATATTTGGAGGCAGAAAATGGTTTGTTGTACATTGCGTGTTTGTTTATAGCTGTAATTTATATCAGGGCCACCCCAGACCTTTTGGAGCCTCTAAGTGAAATGCAATTGAATAGAGTGCCATGATAATCGTAAGCTAGTTTAACCAGTCAAATCTATCAATGGAAAATAATACAATTATTTTAGTAATAACCAATAATTTTCAAATCAGAAGCTCTTGCCTAATTAGTCACTGTAAATGTTCCCATCTTTCTTTTCATCTTGCCATCTTTGTTTTATAGGTCTTGGGTTATTTACTGTTTTTAAATCCTTTAATCATCAAAATCAAATCAGGAGTCAAAAGTCAGACTCTTGTCTTGCATTCTAAGTTGATGTTATACCTGCTGTGTGTTTCTCCACCCCCCAGAAGCCCAAAGTGTTTCCTGCCCCTCCAAACAGACCCCCTCCCAAAGCGGCGCCGAACCCCGTCAGCCCCAGGTGCTCCCAGCTTTCGGAGAGCTGTCTGCCTCAGTCCCGCTGCTGCGACCCGTGCGCCACCTGCCACTGCCGCTTCTTCAACGCCATCTGCTTCTGCCGGAAAACTAACTCGCTGTGTGAGAAGAAGACATAAAGGAGGGACACCAAGACAAAGAGGCAAAAGAACACACAGACTCAGAAACACACACATGCACATAAACGGAGGTGCAAACACCCACACGGCCACATCGGCGCCGAAACTGCACATCCAACCACCTCAGCATCATTTGGATGGGACAGTCTGCATTATCTAAGGCGAAATGAGGAAGGAAGCTAAATACCTTTTTTAAATACCTCTTGTGAAAGACAGCTGCTATGCACAAACTCTTCACCATATAGTGTCACATAAATCCAGTTAAAATCCACCTGATCTTTTATGAAGTCTGTTGAACTATTATTGTTTATTGACCTTTCAGCATTATTACAGGTTCATAAAGACAATCGTCATTAAAAACACGGAATTATTTTGCTGTTACAATAAAACATCAATACTAAGTAGACTAAAAAATGTAAAATGTTGCAATTATCTAAGCTAAAATCTAAAATCCGCTGTCATTTAGGAGTCTGCACATATAGGGGATTGGTGATCTCCTGTATCTCTCAGTTCGACATCTTGGGATGGCCAGTTTGTTTGAGTTCCTTGTCTGACGACCTGTGAGCTCCTCCCTGAGGGGGGGAAGCCAGTCTCTGAAGTTGGACTTTAGCAGCTTTCTGGCAAAGCCAAGACACAGTTGAGTGCGTCTCTCTGATAGAGTGCACAATCCGAGAGTGCAGAGAGCCTCTGGGTACCCTGAGTACCTCTGGCCAAGTATGATTTTACAAGCCAGTTTCTGCATGCTTTCCAGCCTTTTAGCCTGGTCTGTAGTCAGGGAACTGTGCCAGACGGGGACTGCATACTCCAGTATATTTATTATTATTATTATTACTCGTATTGCATTTCACTTGTAAAACTTTCACAGTTTCTCCTATAGCACCTCTGTTCGTGACTACACATACATACGTATGTGGTATTTCTTTTACATTTTCTTTGATATGACCATAATTGTGTGAATTGCATATGAGGGCTGTACCTGTGTAGTAATGTGCATCAACAGCACAAAATACAGCCTCATCATCATGCAATGTACTAACAAATTTGTGCTTTTTTTAATACCTGCAATGAAAAATGACAATTAGGCAACAATGTACTTACTGAGCCTTTGAATATCTTTGGTTGTATGCTATATTAAATAAGCTTTTGCTGAGCATTTCAGCATCAATACTTTGATAAATGATGTCAGATACTGACAATTATGCTTGGGTCTTTCAGAAACACTGACTTTAAGTCAGCTGTTTGACTTTAATTTCTCTAGCCAGTGGCAGCCCTAGTTCCAGAGATGCAGGAGCATCAAAATATGTTTTGCTACAAATTACAAATAACCTACTCATTTAACAAGTGCATAAAAATGAATTGCAAAATACTGTTGTTTTCAAAAGTGTGAAAATATATCTTCAAAAGAAGGATATCTGTAATATTATCCACTTTCTGATTCTTACAACCCTCATAATGATTCATGGGAATGTGGCTGAAGTGGTAGCCATGTTTGACTAGAGTGTCTGATGTTGCTTGAAAAGAGCATCATTTGTCATTTTCCCTTTGAGTCTCATTGCCATTTTACTTGTTAATGATGAAAACATAAAAACATAAAAATCATAAGTTGACCAATGGGGCAATCTCCCAAAAAGTTGCTGTATTCCTTTAAGGCAGATCATTGTTGCTGCATGCCAGACAAATGCCAGACATGCCATGTGTCTATAAAGTTGTTTTTTTAGGAATGAAGAAAAGAATGCTTGTTTGGTTTTGATGCCCATGTATTTTTTAAATCATAAGATAGGTTTTGACAGTTTCAAGAGTCATGAAACTAACTCAACATGTTTTATTTTTTTATTTAACCTTTATTTAACCAGGAAAGTCCCATTGAGTTAAAAAACCTCTTTTTCTAGGGACCTGGCCATGCCGGTAGCAGCACAGAGAGCTGCAGACAGCCAGGACAGCACATAATAATGATACAAGATAACACATATAACAAAGTATAAAATACAGTAGTTTGAAATAGTGAACAGAAAAGAGCGACAGAGGACAGAGAGTTCACCAGTTCCAAAAATCGTAATTTTCAATTCATGTGATAAAAAGAAAAACACCATTGTTGCAGTTAAGTGGCTGTGATGTAATTTACTGTAGTGATCAAAACGTAATGCTGCACCAATGAGGAATTTGTACCAGACATGAGTTTGGTATTTTTATCCAGTTAAATTGCCTGAAAACCTCTGAGTATTCTCAAAATGTAAAAAAAAAAAAAAAAAAAAAAAAAAAACTGTCCACAGATGTATCTTGTTATGTGGTGACTTTTTTTCTGACTTGACAAATGCAAATATGCAAAAGCTAATACAGGTTTCAAACACATACTGCCCCTTTGTATGGAAATGCTGCCCATCTGTGCCAAGTTCATACATTCAGTGTTTAGGGGGATAAAATAACACATCTGTGTCGAAATAGTGTTTGGAAAAAATGCCTTTATTTTAAAAGCCTGAATATGAATATTTGAATGTATTTGTAAACATTTTTGGAAAGTATTTGCAATTATTTGAAATGACTTCAAATATATTTTGTTTCAAGTATTTGAAAGACGGTATTTTAGCCAAAGGATTAAGAATGACTTATCCTTTTTCATGACGTTACTTTTGAAATTGTTGCTATGCCTTCAGTTCACAGGTGAAAAACAAGTTTACTGGTCTCATTTAACTTGTTAAAGTCCCCATGAAATGAACTCCCATTGCTTTTACTTGAACCTGGAACCTGGAACCTGGAACCTGGAACACAGAGTATGTTTAATGGTGACCTCATGCCGTAAATATAAATTCCAACCAGTAAAACCTTCACAGGTTTTGAAACAATCCGCCCCTCCACCTCTCCCATCAAATAAACCTGCCTTTCTCTCCCCAATCTCGGAACCCATCGTCTATCGGTCTGAAGACGATTAGACTCTGGGGGCGACAGCCAATATTTCGGAGTTTCCAGTGTAGCCAGCGGACATCCAGGCCAAGACTTCCTCTTCCGTGCGCCGGTCATTGTTTACAGTCCGATTAGCAACTTGAGACGCGACAATGGAGTTGGAGTTGAGAGACGCTGTCTCATATGCAGATATCTGTTTATAGAGATTAGCCGAAATGTCGTCTGGACCTAAAACACCTACAAAAAGTATCGGTCGTAGACGTCATCTTTCAACTCCAACTCCATTCTCGCGTCTCAAGTTGCTAATCGGACTGTAAACAATGACCGGCGCACGGCAGTGGAAGTCTTGGCCCGGATGGCCGCTGGCTACACCGGAAACCCCGAAATATTGGCCATCGCCCCCAGAGTCTAATCGTCGTCAGACCGATAGACGTTTGGTTCCGAGATTGTTCTCTCCCTGTCTCATATTCCATTGGTTTAGACTTTTGAATGATCCCTACCTGCGTTATGTCCCACCCCAACGTGCCATTTCATGGGGTCTTTAATAGTACTCAAACCAGAGAATCATTAATCAGGGGAAACATTACATTTATCAATTGAGGAGTGCAGTTTGCGTATTAAACATTAAAGATTCCAAAAGGTAATCGGACAATGAACAGTGTTCTGGTCTGAATACTCAGCCTCCAATGCCAACAAGATGCTCCACAGCTGCTGAAGATGCTGGAACATTACATAGTAAGTATTCAGATGCAAGTGACCTCAGTACAGGGAATTCATTGGATGGGTGGATGGTAGCAGATCTAGGGTGTTGATGTACTCCTCAGTTTCTCTGGTTATGGGAGCAACGTCTGCCTGGTTGGTCCATGAAACCAAACAGCATGTCTACTGGACACTTCTGAACAGCTGGAGCAGTGGGTGGGACGTCTTCTTCTGAAGTTAGTACCATGATCTTTGACCTCTGATTTCACGGTACTTTTCTTAACTGCGCCGTGCAACTTTGAAGCGTGGGCCCAGGACTGAGGCAACGTGCTAGAGCTTTTTCTGCTCACACAGCCAGCTTCTCAACTGCCTCCTTGAGGGATGTGGTAAGCTTGCCATCGAACCTGGTGGACCAATGATTGAGGTGGTTGGTGAATCCTCTGATACATGGCATGATGTAACCACCAGTGACAACATTCAAACCTTGAACACAATCAGTAGCAATTTCCAAGGGTATTCAGATGTCTACAGCATCTACAAGTAAGAACTTTTCTGAGGAGGAAAGCTTTGCGATTGGAAAATCATTCAGCTTTTCATCATCAGCACTGAGAATGGAGCGAACCATTTTTTAGCTGAGAGTTCCGTCGTCTGAAGACTTCTCTACTCCTTCAAAGAGATCCTGTGCCAAAGATGATTTATGGTAGTGAGAGACAATGTTCGAGGCTTTTGAGACAGCTTTGTTGAGGTGATCAGTTGATGTTAGGCCATCTGTAATGGCAAGCTGCAGCGAAGCACCTTTCACAAAGTAAACATCAACCAGGTCGGTTGGTTATTATTGCTTCAGACAGTATCGTTTCCAAGGTTGCTCAGTGTATTGGGTCCCTTTCCTCAACTGTACAGTCTAACCTTAGAAATCTTGGTGTTATTTTTGATCAGGCTATGTACTTTGATCAACATATTAAGTCATTGTCCCGTACATGTTTTTTCCATCTTAGAAACATTGCCAAACTCAAGTCTGTTGTGTCACAAGCTGAGTTGGAGATGATTATTCATGCCTTTATATCATCCCGCCTGGACTACTGTAATTCCCTTTTCACCTGCCTCAGCAAGTCATCCCTGGATCGTCTACAAATGGTCCAGAACGCTGCTGCAAGGCTGTTGACCAGGTCCAGCAGGACGTCTCACATCACTCCCATCTTAGCTTCCTTACATTGGCTTCCCATCAAGTTTAGGATTCAATTTAAGGTTCTTGTAATCACATATAGAGCCCTGCATGGTCAGGCACCTGTGTACATCTGCGACCTGCTCCATCCCTACATTACCAGCAGGTCACATAGGTCTTCTGACCAGGGCTTACTGGTCGTCCCTCGCTCCAGACTCAAAACAAAAGGTGATCGAGCCTTTGAAATTGTAGCACCTAAACTATGGAACGCTCTTCCACTGGACTTAAGATCTGCGGTCTCTGTTGACACTTTTAAAAAGCAGCTGAAGACTCATCTGTTCAGACTGGCCTTTGTCTAGCCTCTTGTGTCTGTATTTCTGTGTTTTTTATGTCCTTTGTTTTTATGTTTTATTGTTTCTTACTATTTGATGGTCTTATTTTAACTATTTTACTCATGTGATGAAGCACTTTGTGACTTTGCTCTGTGAAAGGTGCTATATAAATAAACTTTACTTACTTACTTACTTGAACCCACAGGCTTCAGATCTTCAAGGATAATCTTCAAAGTGAGCAAAAAGTGACTTGTATTGTCAGTTACAACAGTATTGATTTTGGTGGAGATTTTAAAATGAAGATTTCCTCATATACACTTGCAAACACCATGCAGACTCCAATCCACTAGAAAGTGAATAGTGTTACTTATCAAATGTCACACTCAACCATCCCTATGTATTTGGTATTGGACCAAGTTTATGCCATAGTATTTCAAGATATTTCAATTTTTTTTTGTTGTATTTGTAATAATATTTGAGAGATTGTGTTGCTTCAAATAGAAGTAATTGTTTTTTCCCAATTTCACATACAAATACTTGAAAGAACCCACGTCTTTAAAGTATGCTATTTGTTATATTATTTAATGTGTGGGCTAAGTGATGACAGGACATGTTTATAATATTAAAATATCAGTATGGTCACTGGGGAAATGGCCACATGTAAGCTGTGTGTGGTCCTGTACACAATGGCTTACTGTTTAATGTATGGCACTAATACTGCCATGGTTACCTTTTGATTCCTATTGGGACCACCCATGCTGAAAAGGTATGCAGTCATGATACTGTCAGCGCTTTAAATAAAAGCATCCACAACACATAGGTAAGCGGACATGTTGATTAAACCCTCTCATGTGTTTATTAGCTGAGCTTTGACCTTTCTGCTAAAAAGACATGCATAAAACACCTTCATGGTATTTGCCTCGGAGCACACACCAGTGCATAATGTTAATCAGATGTTAATCAGAGTAAGCAGGTTCTGTTTTCATCATCATCATTTATTGTTACTATGAAATGTTGAATCCACGCTTTGTGCAGATTTGTACTGAATATGGTGATGTAGTTGTGGGAGTTTATTACGGTTTCACACAATTTCGTGAAATATAATAAAAGCATGGTTACTTAGACAGTTTGGTAGAAAAACTAGGGCAAGGAGAGACAGAGCTGGACATGAAGCAAAAACAATCACGCCATAATGCGTTCAATGTGGTGTCACTACAGTGAGAACAATAGTTTTCATTTACTGTTCTGTGGTTGAGATACAGTACAGCAAAACGGCATGACGATGCAATTATCTCAGTTGATTAAATTTGACTTCGTACCAAGTGCCAGATGCTGCACAAATCAGACTATCAGAGTATTTGGATGATGCAATCTGACCGTGTCACTATTTGTGTCTTATGTGACTTTTTGGGGAAAACTTTTGGACTTCAGAAATCATTGTGGACACTTTGGTCTCAGAAAAGAAATAAATCCACTAGACTGGGATTTTTCCAGGAAAGAGAGAGGAGGTAAGGTTCAAATCCTGTATGTTCCTGAACTGATGCGCTGTTTTTCTCAATGATTAGTTGTTCACAGCAAGGATTTTTTTTTTTCCGCCAGGTACACTTTTCATATAGAGGACCTTCAAGTGGATACATGGGAGTGAATCTATTCTTCATTATACCGGTGATTCCCTGGGACCGCCACAAGATTCTTCAAAGGACCCTCTGGTTTCCCACACGGCTTTGTTTTGAACTTTGTTTGCCACTTCCTTTTCATGTATGGCAGGTTGAGGATGAATGAACTCATATAGAGGATTAAAGATCATAGCAGTACAGGGTGTGAAAGGGGCCCCTCAACGATTATGAGGCCTAAGTTACTGCACATTAAATTGTGTAACTGCTCGAAAGGTTATGTGGTGTGTGTGTGTGTAGTGAGCAATATGGTGGATGGGTGTAGGACATATTAAGTGGAGGGAGTAATAGGCTGGAATATCCAGACCCTGGTTAGCAGCAGGTTTCTGGCCAGAGTGACTGATAAGACTCCATCACTCACACAGTTCAGCTACTATTCTCATCCTATCACTGTAATGAATAATTAGTCTGTCCTCTTCTTAGCCTTCTCTGCCTGTAATATGATCAGTCAAGAAGATGTCTGCACACCAGCAAAGGGAAAATCCAAGGTAAAAATGAATTTGCGCACTGTAGTCTGGATGATGTTGGACCGTTCGGCAGTGCTAGCAGAACTTGCGTGGATAGAACAGTTATTCCTATTCAAATCAACGTTCCAGGACTGTCAGAGTGGCGGCCATTTTTATGTGTACCGCTTGGCTTTTGGCAAGTCGCTGAGGCGAGAGGTTTTGAAGCAAGGACCAAAGGAGCTTCTCTGTCAATTGCTAATATGCTAATGTTGACTAGAAGAGCTAGCGAGAGAAGCACAATCTTTGATAATGCTATTATAGCCTTGTTGCTAATGTTTCTTTCAGTAGAGTTTCGACAGTTTGCTAAGCACTCATGCAACAGACACATCTGGACAGTTCAAAAAATGGATGTCCACACAACCAAATAAATTACAAAAGTTTGCTGTATGCACAGCAGCAAGCTAAGAAACAAACGCGTTTCAGCACTAAGCCTTCATCAGCGTTGACCCATATTTGCAGACAATTCCCAATATCCATAAACTCTGATAATTAGCAACTGTGTGATAGATTAAGATAAACAGTAACAATATAATACAAATCGCTGAATATATAGAGAAAATACAAGATCAAACAAACAAAACTACAAAAAGCATAAAAGAAGATAAAAAGATAAAACTCCACAAGCGAGCTCCACAATTTGGAAACACATTCTTTACAAAAAACAATTAAACAGTAATTCTTCATTGAGACCCCTTGGAAACTCCGTCTGTGGATCCAAAAGGCCTTTCTTTGTAGCAGTAAGCAGTCCCATCACCACCTCTCCTTAATGGTTTTACCACCTCCACACCTTGGAATCTCAGTCTGCATATGTGACCAGTGGCCTCTGGTTCTGCTACTAGCCCAAGTCCTGCACAGGAGCCGGGATGGATGGAGCATTGACAGTGGTTTATTCTGTAATAGTGGGACACACACACAACCACAATCGGTTGGCATTAATGGAAAGTTGGTCTGCTATTCGCTCCAGTTTGAGCCACAGCATGAGAATCCTACTCTGCTGTCTTTTACTTTTACATTGTGACCGTATAGTGGTACATTGATTATATATAAAAAAAGATAACTTAAAAAAATAAAAATGTTTTAACTGTACAGATATTTTATAATATCTAAGTAATAGTGTCAATATAATAGTGCAATACTATTAATACTATTACATGCAACTACTATAACAATATCCAGTACTACATTCTTATAACATAAACATACAATTCTTGCATTAAAACAAAAGCATACATATCCCTGAGTCTAAATGCTCCGTTTTACAAGGAAACAATACATTTGCTTTGGTGCCACCTTCTGGTGGTTACCGAAAATAGCAGGCACGTAATACGTGCAAGTCTTGGCAGTCTTCACAAAAGGATTCTCACCCAATTAACTGGCGATCTACATAACATATAATGCAGCACTTCACATTTTAACATATGAACATACCTGTAATAGTGGGACACACACACAACCACAATCGGTTGGCATTAATGGAAAGTTGGTCTGCTATTCGCTCCAGCTTGAGCGTTGCACATTAATAGACTATCACATGTGCGCTTCAGAGCTAGTTAGCGGCTAGCCAAAATGCGACATGTTACCATACTTTCAATCAGCAAATGTGCACGTAGCGACAGAACTGTGAAACGACTTGCATTGTATATAAAAAAAGAACACAAACGGTAAATGCTGACAGCTTCCACACATTGTATGACAATGCAAATCACTTTTATAGATCAATTTAGATCTGAGCGGACGGGAGACCAATTTACCCACAGCATGAGAATCCTACTCTGCTGTGGGTCACCCACAATGCCCTGCATATAATACAAAACAAAAGCCTTGAATTTCCGCTATGCACTTTCATTAGAAAATAAAAATGAAGAGAGAAATTATGGTTGGTGGTCCCAAATTAAACAGGAATTGAAATATATACATAAATTATTTATTCATACTGTTACACATACATCATGGCCAGTGGCATTAAAATGCTTTTCTTCACTTTATTTTTAATATCCTGAGAGATAGGAGAGAAGGTGTTGACACATAGCACAGACTGACCACTAGGGGGAGAGGGCTTGGGGGTGAGCAGACTGGTCCTGTTGAACCTCTCTGGCTCTGGATAAACTTGTGTTCAGATTACTTTCATCATATCATTTGGACCTGAAGCGGTCATCCAGCCTGTGTCTCAAAGTCAGCCTCAGTGCTGCATACTCTTTTTAGTCTTAAAAACTGACCGTAGGGTAACCCTCTTTTTAAGCTGGAAGGATGATAGCTGGAATCATGTAAAAATGTTTTTTACGGTACAGTGTTAAACCCATCACTTTTAGTAACCTGTACATCAAGGAAAGACACAGATTCCCTGCTGGTTTGCCAATGCTCTATCAAGTGTACTCTTAATTTCATTGCGAAATCTGATGGTGGGATCACCATTCAACAGGGTATAGAAATTAACGTCACTCAGTTGTCTTCTTATCTCTGTTCAATACGATTCGTTATTCTGCAAAACCACCGCACCCCCCTTGTCAGCATTACGAATAATAATGCACTCATCTTTAGAGAGGTCAGACAATGCTTTACATTCTTGAGAAGAGAGGTTGGAGTAACACTTATTGTCCTTAGCAGAGGAGAACAGAGCAGAAACTTCTTGGTCAACCAATCTACGGAACGTGTTTACAGTGGAACAGTTCCACTTTTGTAGTAAAGGCATCAGCCTCCTTAAAGGGCACAAAAGACAAACTCTTAGACAATACAGAAATTTCAGCAGGGTTCAACTGTCTGTTGGATAGGTTGATTACGTTGGAGACCACGGGGCTCTCCCTATGTGCCCGCTTGTGCCTCATACCTCCCTGTTGCGTCTGTCTCCTCTTGTTCTTGACCGGGAGAGAATATCGTCTCTGCTTGCTTGAGAAGTGTCCATCTGGACAGTGGCTGGTATTAGGTCACTGTCCATCTGGACAGTTCTCAAGCGAATGTGTCAGACTTTATGGCCTTAATGCCCAGACTTGCACTGTCACCATAGCAACCAACACTTAATATTCTATAATCGCCATCGCTGTAGGCTACTAGCCAAATTACCATGGCAAAAAGTGGAAGGACCGTTCTATCCAGTCAAGTTCGGTGGCAGTGCTGCTCCATTCACAATGACCCGGAAGATGTCCACATTTGTTACATTTGGTTTATACTTCATACATAGGCGATTCTAGTTCATGGCGCCTTTCCAGAAGGCTACACTTTTTGCTTAGATGACTCTAAATCTAAAATCCATTTAAAATCAATGCTCAGCTCTATTAAGGGATGTGAGGAATGTAAAGAGGCTAAGATAAGTTTGTCCTGATCATCACAGGCCTTGCAGTTGCATTACGCACTCGCTGCAGGTGAGTTCCCGCTCACATATAAAGGGCTGATATGAACTGTGGTGAATTCTGACTTTTCCCTTTTGGCTCGGTGAGTTTAAGCGTGATAGAGAGTGAGTTAAATTGATGGATGAGACTGGTGACAGCTGTCTGGACATCATAGGTGAGATAGATAGCACGTCACTACCTGGAAGGTGGTTCAATTTATGACAGGATGAGTTTGGGAGTAGACATGGACTCATGGACAGCATATTTTATCCCCCAAAGCTCGTTTTCATCTCTCTCTGCCTTCATAAGTTCTTGACACGTATTTTCCCTCTTAGGACATCTTTTTTTTACAAAGCTGTGGAGGCAATCTGACGTCAAATGTTCCTGACCCCAATGAAATCCAGAATGCAGATGGACCAGAGGTTACACAACTTTCTGCCACATGAGAATAAGATGGGATTCAAAGTTTTCGTTTGCTGCCAGCTGCCAGAACGCACACTGGACATTTCCTCAGACAGCTTTGGACCGGAACAATTGCCATCGTTTTCAGTACAAATTTTCAGCTACAGTTTGATATAGATGTTATGTTGCAGGCCTGGCCAAACAGCAGAATAACATGCTTCACCCACATAAAATGAAAAATTCAAATACATTCATCTCTGGCTTAAAATGATTTATTTTATGTATTTTTTACCTTGTATTCAGACTTATCAAACTTAGTTTAAGACATTTAAAGTCAAATGACCTCACTGCTCTCACAGACAATCTAAACTTTTTTTATGAGACTATTGTTTTAACACAATTGCTCTTACTCCAAATAATTGCTTGTTACAGTACATTATCATAAAACAGTTTAAATTTCTTGAAAACAGCAAGATTATCTGCATGGGCGGTAAGATAATATGAGTTAAAACATCTTATCTATTTTATGTATTTTAGGTTTAATTGATTGAATGCTAAACGACCTGTAAAACCTGTAATTTTGCATTACATGATGGCTGATTACTCTCTCAAGTACTGGTCTGACACAGCAACACATGCACCTGTATGAAGCCTCTGTAGGAGGGATGGGGGCAGCTGCAGGGATTGCTCACATAACTGAACACACAGACAAATTCAATAGTTTGCTGACAGTAAAGAACTTTATGAGAGAAAGCAGAGAAGTGGACATAAGAATAGCAACGGTATTCGTGCATAATATGACCGGTGCTGGGGAGCAGTTTCACTACTTGTACAGTAAACTAACTGCATTTTGCAGTAGCTTGGTGGTAGTTCAACTTAATTCCATTTTGGATAGTGTTTTTAGTAGTTTATTACGTTTTTGTCAGTTTGAGCTTTTCAATGATGTTCAGGACATTTTGGGGCGTAAACCATTTGCTGTGGTTGTGGCCAGTGGTGAGCTGGTTGTGGCTATCAAGGTGAGGCTAGCGGCCACAGGGCAGGGAAGATATAGCAACAACAATGGAGGAAAGCAGTAAAATAAGAAAGTACAGCAAAGCTAAACATGCAGCAGACAAAACCTGTTCATGTAATACGTAGTAATGGCACTTACTCTCGTTGTTCTCTCCTGACTAGATCCTTGCTTGTGTTGTATTAAAATCTCATGTGTATGTCGCTTTGGATAAAAGCGTCTGCCAAATGGGAAATTGTAAATTGTAATACATACAAGGGCGGATATTTCATTTCACTGTTGGGGGGGACAATAAACAGAAAAATTTCTCAAGAGCAATTCCTGAAGGGGACACCAAAGGTGCCGCCAAAAGTACTGTTGTATTAAATGTATATAGAGGTCCATTATGAAACATTTCCATAAGCACTTCATTCCTTTCTTATGAAGATTTTATCAAATTGCCTTTGATATTACTGGGGTCTTTCTACTTGGCGTTTCGGTGCACTGAAAAATGATCGGATGTCTGTTTTTCTTTTCTCTGCCATTTTAACTGACCTGGCTGGCTGACAAATAGACACACACACACACACACACACACACACACACACACACACAGCATGCAGGTTATTTACAGTAGTAGGTGAGAAGCAACACCCATTAACTGAACTAAAGCTAATATATGCCTAATTAGATTTTGTTTTCCCGAAAAAGCAGATCTCTAATGTTTTGCTGTCAATGTGTAAAAGTCCAGAACGCTATGAAGCCTGCCAGAAACGTACTTATATTTAACATAATGTTTGTTGTAATTATGTCTTTTTTATTAATTAAGTCTTCATTTATTTCCAAAATTATGAACAAAATAACATAGTGGCAGCCATTTTACATGCAGTAAGAAAAAAATAATATACTTAGAACCTAATTACATAGGGTAAGTTAATCTTAAATATTATATTATAGAAATATTACTGTTACCATCTACAAAAGATAAAGTATTTTGGTATGAAATCCCACATTTTAATTTAACCAAGTATCCTGTATCATAAATACATGTCTGGCATTTGTAACAAACCAAACCGCTTGAAAATCGGTCGAAAATTCAGCGAGTTATGATGATTTTAATTGTGGACAGAGCTCCTGCCTCCATACACACACATGCATGAGGAGACGCTGCTCCGTACCAACACGCTGACGCACAAGATTCAACCGCGAGGTAACGGAACAAAATGTAGTCTGATTACAATTGTGAATGTGTTTTATTCTATTGAGTGATAGAAGTAAAGAAAAATGTCTGACACATCCTTTGTTTTAAGTTAACCTCAGCTACTTACTGGAGGTCTGCCACCACTGACACACTTCCAGAGATCCTCCACACACACTCGTACCGAGGGCTAATGTGTGTGTGTGGGGGTTCGGGGAGGCAGGTAGGCAGTGGACCAAACCACTGTGAGGCATATGAGAGAGGGACTCAATCTTTCGAAACTTAAAAACGCATTGTTTTGCGTCTATAATTATCACAAGTGCTTTCAATGCATATTATTATATTATTTAAAATTATATAGTTATGTTTACAATGATATATTGAGGGGGACAACTCTCTGTTAGTCCCAGGAAGGGGGGGTCCGGACCCCCCTGTCCCCCCCGTGATTTCCGCCCCTGAATACATAGTATTGTTTTTCCCAAGGTGCAGCCAAGGGCATCATGAAGAAAATTCAGGTCAGGCAGTCAGTCAGTCAGTCAGGTAATGCTTAATGAGATGTCGCTTCTGCTGTCCTGCAAACCTTAATGGTAGTTAACGTTATTACCTGTGGTGACGTTGGTGGAATGGGTAATTCAACTGATAAAGTGTCGCGCTAACCAAGCATTGCCCCTAGACTGAGCTCCACTCCCTGCCGTTAATTTACATACATCCACGTCTTTCGTTGCCCTATAATTTAACGTTAGGTTGTGGCGGACTCTATAGACATTATTCACCATAATCTGTGGATTGGGTATGTTTAACACACGCAGTTATATTGTGTGCTTCTCAGGGTTAAGGAGACACGGTCCCTTCAAGAAAGTCTGGTTTTCTGAGTCTGACGTCAGCTCGACGTAATGTGTTTTTGAGCGCGAGGTAAATTGTCTTGCTCTGTGGGTTGAAAATAAATGACACACGAGTTGGTGTAGTCAACGAGAGAAGTTGTCCGTCTCCGCATTCCTGCCACTTCTACAAGGTAACGTTATTACCTGTGGTTAGTGGAATGATTTAACTGATAACTGTGTCGTGATGCTTCAGTGCAGTGAATTGAACACACGCGCCGTGGGTCTGTAGAGGATCTGTGCTGAGAAGTGACACAGAGCTAGCTTGTATTCTGCTTAACATGCAGGGTGCTAACCACTCTGCTATGTTTTCTCCATAGCAAGCTAGCAGTGCTATATTATTCCCCAGTGTCCCCATTGATGTATAAATGTCCCCCAGACACTAGACCTTGACCAACTGAGGAGGAAGAGAGCGAGACTAACAAGACATTTCCTGCCTTTAACTACTGCAACTGCCAAATATTTTTGGCTACAAAAGAAGATATGGGAATTGCATTTTTTTCATCATTATTGTGCAGGTCAGATGTTACAAAGACCCTTTAGATTAAGGTCTTCTCTAAAACATGGTATTTTTACATTTTGAATAATTTACTGGAAGAAAAAGTTATTACTGATGAAATACCACTTGACAACTTGCGACAACTTACCCCATGTCCGGGCATGTTGTCACACATGACGGGGTATGTTGTCACATAGACAAGTATGCTGTGTTTCCATTTCCTCTGAAGTATACAAGAAGAACATGAAAAACATACTCTTGTATTGGAAACAGCATACTTCATTTCAGAAATCAACACCCACCACACACCAGGTAAAATAACCTGTCCCTCACCTATCCTGTCATGCTCAGACAAGCATAAATTCTGATACAATTTCTAACAGTATGATATATTAATGTACATGTAATGTATATACATTTAATGTCATGTTTTATTATGTAAAATGGCTTCTTAGTCACTTAAAAATTTACTAAAATCATATTTATTCAGAAAAGAATGAATCTAAAGCTATTTCAAATTTTAAAAAATGATTTTGATAGTTATGACAACATATCGTGAAATCAATGTGACAACATGCCCCACCCAGGCATTCCTAACAAAGGTCCCCTCTCTGAGCACAGAGCTTCACTAAACCATTCAAATGTATTATCAGGTTATAGCTGACCCTTGCTTTTATGTGTCACAGTGTATAATCATTTTGATTCCTTTATAAGGAAGAAATGAGAAGAAGAACACGAAGATTTTCATTATTTACTTTCAGGTATACAAATTGCTTTTATGTTAGAGTGTTTTGACTTTTGAGACTGTTGTAATTAACCTCTTACTAAGAAAGTAAACATTTCTGTAGTTGGACTTTTGGCTCTAAAATATTTAGTTTCAGAAATAAAGCCACTGAGACAACTTACCCACGTGACAACTTACCCCGCTCTCCCCTAATATTTCCCTCGGTCGTTGAATCGCAGCTCATTTCTTGGGTCAATACTGTGTGTACTGATGCTGTTTTCTATTACAGCTTGGCCATATTAGACATACAACTATAGCAGCTCTTTTCACTGCTATATTGATGATAGTCAGCTGTATCTCAACTATTCCAGTAAGTCAGCAGTATTATAGCACTTTCTAGTTGATGCCAATATTTCCTTTAGCTATGGAATTTGAAAGCTGAAAACAAAAGTGCAATCCTTCTTACTGGTCCGCATATTTCTTGTCAAATTCAGTTGTTTCTTGATCCTTTAACTCCATGCATCAAGCCTGCACCTAAGCATTTAGACTTTATCTTTTATTCATGTTTAAACCTTGAGCAACATTGTAAAACAGACATTCAGAGTTGCTTTTTTTTACCATATTTGGAGCATTGTAAAAAGTGAAAACGGTTTTATCTTTCAGTGACACAGAGACTTATATACATGCTTTTATATCATCATGTGTTAACTATTATAACGCTTTATAACGCTTTATAACGCTTTATAACGCTTTATAACGCTTTATAACGCTTTCTCCTGTCTCAACCAAGCCTTAGCATCTCTGCAGAATTCTGTCTGGCACTTTTACCGTATCTTGTTTATTGTTATTTTCATTACTGTAAAGCAAAAGTATGCAAATAAAGTTTATCATTATTTTTTAGTGAGGCCCTTCCCCAAACCTAATAGGTAATACATAATGTCGTTAACCTTGTGTGTCCCCAAGCTACACAGACTGCCTTGCTCATAAATCTGAAACATTTTGCCACAGTCACGAACATAAGCTTTTAACAAGCCCCTGGTGCATATTCAACTCAGAGACCATTTTACCGTGTGGATAACATGAGTGCAATATAGGTCTGTTACTAGCTACGGAAAGGCCTGATGTTAACCTGATGTAGTATAACATAACTTGCTTCTGAAAGGTTTATACCCATTATGAAACTGCCCACTATAAACTATGACACAGGAAAAACAATAAAGAGAGGCTGTAACAAGCTTACTTGGCCCAAACAAAATAAACGTTAATTGGCATTGACATTGAAAAAAGTCAAAGGTTAAATTCTTTCAATCATGCAAATGTTTTACACATGTTTTATACATAAGTGTATTGAATTCTGAACTTGAATGCCCGCCGCAGGGGAGAGCTGGGAACCGTCTTGAGTGCATGTTCACCTACTCAGTTTCCTTCATCTGCAATAGCTGGCAAGCAAAGCGTCCCTATGGAGCAGATTAAAGTGGTGCAGCGTTGTTTGCTGACAGATTAATGCATCTATTGTCTTTGTGTTGTATTCAAACTTGTATAGACTTTGAGTACATGTGAGGTTGCAGATGTGAAAGTAAAAAAAAAAAAAAAGAGACCATGGCATCCTCTGGTGGTGCGGGTATGTCACACACACACACACACACACACACACACACACACACACACACACACACACACACGCAAGACCAGGCCACAATGGCCCATATGTGAACAATTTACTATTACTGTGAACATAAAGAATTCAGGAGTGTAAATAAAACGGCCTCTCCTACACTGCCTGGCTGCCAGTGAATACTGATACTGGACCATATCTTTCCTCTCTTCCACATACTCTTTATTTGGCTACCATGTGGCTAATATAAAAACAATGATTGACAACCAACCCACCAAGCCCAACGCTAAAATGAACACCTCTCTGAACTAGTCATTTACAACTGAGCTGTGAGTAGCAGTATTTGAGTGTCAGGACTTATTATTACAATATAATCCATTATCAGTGGTAGAAAGAGTACTAGAATGTCCTACTCAAGTAGAAGTGTTGTTACTTTGCTGAGATTTTAGAGTAGTAGAGGTAAAGAAGGAATAGAATCCCGCACACTGTCTATACTTGCAAGGAGATTTAATGCGACATTTCGGTCATCGAACCTTCATCAGGCAAACATGAAACAACCACATGACATCATAGGATATATAGAGCAGAGTAAGAGGTTACAGACCAATGAGGGAAGGTTATTCCCAAGGGGACATCTGTAGGCCATCCTCAATCAAGGTCACATGGTTCAAAAGGCGCACCTAAGGTAGATACTGCATTCATAACAATAATCTATATACAAACAGGCAAAAAATCAGTGTAAAGAAAAAGCATAAAGATTGGCTGACGGCCATCACAATACAATGTATAAGAAATTAGAGTAGTAGAGGTAAAATCTACTCAAGTAAAAGTAAAACGTGTCTCATTTAAAATGTACTCATAGTAAAAGTTACTGAGTTACTTCTTAGAAAAGGGAACTTTGTTAGATCTGATCTTTTCCATTCAATTCTAACATGACAAGAGGATAGAGTTCAAACTAGATTCTTTTAATTGGAAAATTTGGAAATTACAAAATAAATTGCACAAACAAAGTAAAGCCAGTTTACTCTTCTCGCTGTGAATCGCTCCACAATGGTTCAGTTTCTGATGCTGATGGAGAGCCACAAAATGTGTACTCTGAAAATGTAGCTAAGTACAATACTTCAGCAAAAATGTACTTAAGTAAAAGTAAAATTACTCAAAAAAAAACTACTACATTACAATTACAGTAATGTGAGCAAATGTAATTAGTTACTTCCACCCTTGCCCATTATTATAGAGTCTGAACATGCATTGGTTTGACAAGAGTTTTATGCACAGTAGTTTGAGAGACTGTCCTTTGACCGCATGACGTGTTTAAGCCCCGTGATGACAAGCACAGAGAAGACAATATCCCTACAGGGATCAACAAAGTTTTACACGTCACACACCTTGGCACCATAAAAGCTTTCATTTTCTACATGCTCACTGCTCCACACGAGATATGGGTTGAGTTTTCTGTTAATAATCATAGATACAACATGGGTGATGGTTCAAAGGAAATGGAGAGATTTTTACTACACACCAGGGGCGGAAATCACGGGGGGGGACAGGGGGGTCCGGACCCCCCCTTCCTGGGACTAACAGAGAGTTGTCCCCCTCAATATATCATTGTAAACATAACTATATAATTTTAAATAATATAATAATATGCATTGAAAGCACTTGTGATAATTATAGACGCAAAACAATGCGTTTTTAAGTTTCGAAAGATTGAGTCCCTCTCTCATATGCCTCACAGTGGTTTGGTCCACTGCCTACCTGCCTCCCCGAACCCCCACACACACACATTAGCCCTCGGTACGAGTATGTGTGGAGGATCTCTGGAAGTGTGTCAGTGGTGGCAGACCTCCAGTAAGTAGCTGAGGTTAACTTAAAACAAAGGATGTGTCAGACATTTTTCTTTACTTCTACCACTCAATAGAATAAAACACATTCACAATTGTAACCAGACTACATTTTGTTCCGTTACCTCGCGGTTGAATCTTGTGCGTCAGCGTGTTGGTACGGAGCAGCGTCTCCTAATGCATGTGTGTGTATGGAGGCAGGAGCTCTGTCCACAATTAAAATCATCATAACTCACTGAATTTTCGACCGATTTTCAAGCGGTTTGGTTTGTTACAAATGCCAGACATGTATTTATGATACAGGATAGTTGGTTAAATTAAAATGCGGGATTTCATACCAAAATACTTTATCTTTTGTAGATGGCAACAGTAATATTTCTATAATATAATATTTAAGATTAACTTACCCTATGTAATTAGGTTCTAAGTATATTATTTTTTTCTTACTGCATGTAAAATGGCTGCCACTATGTTATTTTGTTCATAATTTTGGAAATAAATGAAGACTTAATTAATAAAAAGACATAATTACAACAAACATTATGTTAAATATAAGTAAGTTTCTGGCAGGCTTCATAGCGTTCTGGACTTTTACACATTGACAGCAAAACATTAGAGATCTGCTTTTTCGGGAAAACTAAATCTAATTAGGCATATATTAGCTTTAGTTCAGTTAATGGGTGTTGCATCTCACCTACTACTGTAAATAACCTGCATGCTGTGTGTGTGTGTGTGTGTGTGTGTGTGTGTGTCTATTTGTCAGCCAGCCAGGTCAGTTAAAATGGCAGAGAAAAGAAAAACAGACATCCGATCATTTTTCAGTGCACCGAAACGCCAAGTAGAAAGACCCCAGTAATATCAAAGGCAATTTGATAAAATCTTCATAAGAAAGGAATGAAGTGCTTATGGAAATGTTTCATAATGGACCTCTATATACATTTAATACAACAGTACTTTTGGCGGCACCTTTGGTGTCCCCTTCAGGAATTGCTCTTGAGAAATTTTTCTGTTTATTGTCCCCCCCAACAGTGAAATGAAATATCCGCCCTTGCTACACACAATGCAATAATGTAGCTTATGGTCTGACATCTCAGATATTATAGTTTGATTACAGCTATCTGATTGTATCACAGTAAGCGACTTCAGAATATCAGTCAAAAAGGCTGTCAATCACACATTATGCAGTAAATTGAAAGAGCAGTGTTATAACTCTCCTACTAGAAAAGAAACAAACAACAAATCACAGAAATGCGAGACTATCTGTCATGACAGTGAGGCTTCATTCACAGCATTTGGTCCATTTTATAGGCATTGAAGATGGAAACTATACTATACGTTACTATAATGAGGTGGTTAAGTAGGCATATTTTCAACAATCAATAGGCTGTACTCAAAATGCCAGAATGTTTTCCATTTTCTGGATACACATAAGGGAAAACAGTATTAAGGAAGAAGTGCAAAAAAAATATTTCTTTAAGATTGTAAAAAATTAGAGAAGAACCATTAACCTCTACATGCTCCTAATACTTTCTATCAAGAACCTTTACAAGCTCCTTAAGGCTCCAGAACACCATATTTGGTGGGAAAAAAAGCAGAAAGTTGAAGTCATGACCCGATCCAACACACACTAATGCAAATCTGAAGCTGATGAAAGCACAAATTAGTGATTGGTTTTACAGGTGCAACAACTAAGCCATAATATATCAGCAGAGGTTAATGGGGGCTGGTATGACCCGAAGTAAACGATTACTTGGCCAGCTGCTGAGATTTCTGGCTTTCAAATCTCGCTGTCTGGCTCGCACTCTCAAACAAAAATCCTCTAATAAGGCGATAGTTCAATAATGCACCTATACTTGCATGTTATTAAATGCTTTCATAAGCAGCAGAAAATGAACAGTTAGGCCGCAATAGGTCTGCAGTAGATTAGATAACGACTACAACATACTTCTAAAGTCATACATCATACATTCAGCAATAAAAACCTACATAAAAACAATAAATGCTTTTCGTGATGGCTTGTTTTTCAAATATGGCTGTGAGGGTGGTCTGGGGTTCTCCAATGATCTCCCCGCTCATTATGATGGTCCTGTTGAGGGGGCATTGGTTCCCCCCACCCAGGGAGCCAGACCATGCCAGTGTCCAAGATGACT